>NC_056726.1:1609233405-1609408405 GCF_019279795.1 Protopterus annectens | reverse complement strand
CTTTCAGGCAAGATGTCCCACGGCCATTTACCAGTGTATTCAGTGGCAGAAAATGAAGTCATACTGAACTACCTGATACAGCACTACCAGGTTCTCTTTGGCAGGACAGCCCATGAGCAGCAGGAGCAGACTGTCCTGCAGAATAATCTAGTCCACAGGGTCAATGATGTCGGACTGCATAACCGCAGTTATGAGCAGGTCCGGCATGATTGTACTGCCCTGCTTTGCAATGCAGTCATCGTGCTGCTGCAGTCTGGGGGTTCATTTCACAATGGGGGGGCCATGCCATCATCCCCCCTGATATGTGTTGAGGAGCTCCTTGCCAGCCTCATGGCACCTGCCTGCCTGCAAACCCAGCAACTGGCAAAGACCATTATGGAGGTGGGTGCTACCCACACACCGGCTGAGGAGCATGCAGGTAAGGCCACCGGGTACATCAGTAGACCACTGTTGCATATGGATCCACATCTGTACAGGTAGATCATGCATATGTGAGATGTTAGAGTAAAAACAAACAAACCAATGCGAAACCAGGAAAAATGGACTTGCTCGACGAAAGTTTAATGAAACAAAGTCCTCAAAAAGCAAATATCAGACAGTATAAGGTAAGCGCTTTAGTTTGGCTCCTGCCAAACATTTTCAAAACAGTTTACACATCACTTCCTGCTGTTTAAATAATTTTAGTCAGTGATGTAAGCAATTGAACTCGTTCAAAATGTTAAAGAAGCAGCATGCCTACTTAGAAGAACTTTAAAAACAATACTTACAAAGCAATATTTTAACAATCAAAGCAATTGATATTTGCGCAAACAATGTATTCGTGTCTGTGCATAATAACTACTTGTTGGATTGCCAAGAAATATATGTAAAAAATATATGTGAGAAATGTACTAAAGTGTGTAAAAGATGTATAAAAAATGCACAAAAAGGAACAGAGTATAATATAATGTACACTCGCAAATCCAACCCCATATTCAAAGGTGTCAAAATGTGTAGAATGTATATAACATAATCCAATATGTATATATGAATGGGAATAGACATCTCTTATGTCAACTTACAATTAAATAATAAATAGTGTATAATAATGTACAGTATGTAATGAATTTCATATAACTAATATATAATAATATAATAATGGTAATGATAAAAAAATGTATAAAATGTTGTGTATAAAAAGTTGAATTAACTTCTCAACAATTATAGTGCTGGCAATAGTAATCTTGTGTGGAAGTGCTCAACCAATGTTCACAAAGCTCTATTACCAGCCTCTGAATGGTCATACATTAAAACTGTATTTATTAGTCTGTTCCATAAGTGGTGTTCACAATATCGATTGTAAAGTATGTGTTATATTTGTAAATACCTTCAATGCCAACAGTCATGTATATATTTTCTTGGTTAACCTACAAAAAATGTATCTAATAGTAATAAATAGTGAATAAATAATTAATTTAATTAATGATCTTTGAGATTTAAATGTAAAACGTGTATGTGCATATAGATATACACATTTGATCAATTTTAAAAATAAGATTTCTTCGGTATCTGAAGGGTATGTCAGACACCTGCAAGATAACTAACATCCTGTCATTGCGAAATGTGTCCACAGGGATGAACATAATGGTAGGCCACATGGCCTACAGTAGGGACATTTGTGAAACATCACCCTTATACAGTGCTACAACAGTGTATATACCAGTATTAGAATGGCAACTGTTACATATCTACACTATTGCATAACATAATACTGTGGTCCACATTATTAGCCAGGACTAGGCTGTTACATGTGGTGTTCAGTGTTTGTGACACTGCAAACTGACACACATGTGTCGGCCATAGTTGTCAAGCATCTGCAAAAAGGCTGAAGGTGGGGAGGGTGTGTCATCATGACACACCAGTGCACTGCAGCAGGGATCCTAAGGATGCTAAGAATGGCTGTATCCTTACACAGTCAGATTCAGGAACTGTGGCAGACGTAACCCTAACTCCACAGCAATAGTGACAGCAGTGTGTGAACTCCAAGGGATGTGCAATCATGGAGAGTTGGGGGCATGCGTAGGGCAGACTGACCATATACTGGCAAATGCTTATGGTCCATGCTAGTATACCCCTGCCAGGAATAGTGACTGCTGTAGTACACATAACAATAGGTGCAACAAGCCATCATGATAAGGGCATGCACACATATGCACCCACAGAGTGTATGCATCGCATTCAGCATCTGCACACCTATCTCATGTCTTAGACACTGCATGTAAATGTACAGGACATATGTCACATATCAGACTCATGTAATGTTAATATATGCGGTGATGTGGTGGCATATCAAGGAAGAGTGCATCATATCAATAATGGTACACTCTCCATAGCCACAGTAAGGTCTGACAGTTGTCAGTGTAATAGTATCGTATTGGTCATACATGCACTGCTGATGTTGTGATCTGTAAACCAGACATCAGGCATTCACAAATGACATCTGTCCACATATCATCCCAGGTATGTGTCGCTCAAATACATAGCGGCTGTGAGCATTAGAGCAGACATAACTGACACAGTAATACACGTTCAGCAATGATTTGTACACCTGTGAGGTTTGGTGCACAGTACATGGCAGGGTGCAGAACAGGTGCACAACAATACTGTGTACATGGGTGCAGTGTTTTCCAGGGGAAGGGGCATCACCTACTAACACAGCCCATGCATCAGACATGTATACTGTTGCTAGCATGGATTGAATATAGCTGCACTGCATGCTGTTGAGTACATTATGTTATGCATGTTGACAGATTGGTAATGGGAAGACTGTGTGTGCTATCTTTGTGCAACCTCACATTTAAGTGTGTGTGTGTGTGTATGTGGGTGGGGGGGTTATTTTGTCTGTAAGTGCAATCTGGTGGAGTGGAGATGGGTTGATGCATGTAGGATGTCTGTGTGTTTGTATGGGTGTCCATGTATGCACACGTGTGATTGTGGGGTTGGTCATATCGCAGTACTTCCCTTAGGGATCGCGCAGTACATGGACATGGACTGACACATGAGACACCAGGAATACTTGTCTGATATGTAATCACAGGACAGCTGATAGTATAATAAGGTCTGTAGAATGAAACATGCATTGGGAGGCAAAGTAGACACCAGGTATACCCTTAATATTGCAATCAGCAGAATGAACGACTACCCACATATGCAGCACTACAGATGCATTGAGGAATTACTAGACAACACCAGGGGGTGTATCCATATATTACTCTTGTCCACATAAGTTGATTGAGCAGCAGATCTGGCATGTACTGAGCAATAGTTACATATGACACTCCAGTGCATGACATTATGGAGTGAATGTAGTAGCCCCTAACATATAGGGGCCATGCTCACGATGTCCGGACATACCCAGGGTGAACACTGGATGACAGCAGTGAGGCCATGTAAAGCCTACTCCACTCAAGTCAAGGAGGTACTGGAGTAACAGGTCTTGTGTTGTGATCACTTGTCTAGGCATTTAGAGGAATGACATGTTAATGAGTGGTATTAATGAGAGTAAGTTACCAACTGTGATGCAGGATGGGGAACTTACGTGAATAAACATGAGACTGTCTGTAAACTGTTAGTGTATAAATTTTAGATAGGGTTAGTTCTTGTATACTTTTCTTCTAACCGATTCCCAGTAAAGAAAGATTAATCTTTTTCAGCATTGTTAACCAGCAATTTGAAGTATGCAAATTTAACTAAATATGAAGAGATTGCTAGCCAGTTGTAAAAAAGAGAAATAATGCTTTTTATGTGAGTAGTTTAATCATATAGCAATAATCTTGAATATATTTGCATCGATTATGAAGAGAAAGGATAATTTAGCAGCAACAATCCTCATAATAAACATAACAGCTGTTTGCTGTGATTTTTTAAATTATTGTTGCATTGTAATAGTTCCATTACACAGAGAAAGAAAGATAAGTATTTTCCTTTCCTATTCTGATTTAAATTCATTTTAACAGTCTGTACCTGCTTTAGCTAAGGTCTTTAAACTTATATTAATCATTCCAGTACATAGCTGCACTGCATTTGTGCTGTTTACATGGTCTAAGTGTTGTTGTTAAACCGGTTTCATTCTTATGTACTGATCATGCTAGCTCAGGACATGTCTTTTGCATTAAGGCAGTTCCAGGCCAGTCAGCTCAGAACTAAGGGACTAATTATTTTTAACTCCCATTCACTCTGTTGTAATTGCATTCTTAAACCCTGTGCATCTGTTGTTGCCTGTCCCTTATGATAATTTGACAACATAAGTCCCTCCTTCTCCCTATTTATTGGCTGTTGACAATAAGCACGTAAGTATCATTTTGCAAAAGTCTTTTCCATTAAACTACTCATTAGGCTAAAATACCTTTGATAAAATTGCTTAATATTGAGTGTACTAATATCACTTGCACTGATTTTAGTATCAAACTAGTGAGATTTTTTTTACTATAATTAGTTCACTGGTTCTTGCTGGTAGCAGAAGAAGGCTTCCAGGCAAGTTGCTTTGAACTGAAGTCTAAATACTCAATAGCAAGTCCACCCAAACATTATTCTAAAACTAAACTCTGAGCAGTTATGGTTACTCCTGACCCCAGAGTCATTCATGTTGCCATCATGGACCACACTTCCCTACAACTTCTCTAGTCAGCCTGATTAAGATGGGTATCTTGAGAGTGTTTAAGAATTGTCTCATTCTGTCTGATGATCATCTATTACTCAAATAGCATAATACAGTGTGTGAGAGATGAACATATATAATCACAAGTGCCGGAACCATAGAGCCAGGGGGAGCAGGAGCGCCCCCAAACACACTTTTACAGCTGCATGACCTGTTGAGAAAAATTAATGAAGTGGAGTTTTCACTCTAATGTGGATTCACGTGGGGAAGTTAGACTAACTAAACTAGCTGTTCTTGTTCTCTTATTGGTCTGTGTTACAGAAGTTATGCTGCCGCTGTTCCATTGCATGTGTGTGCGTGTGCGTGTGTGTGTGTGTGTGTGTGTGTGTGTGTGTGTGTGTGTGTGTGTGTGTGTGTGTGTATGTGTGCATATGTAAAATGCCCCAGTTAGGTATACCTGGGTGTTAGTGTTACTCAGGCTCAAACAAGAGCCTGAATTTTCTACCCATACCACCACTTGTGATTCAAGGAGTTGAGTCCATAGCTCTCCACTGTGCAGATTTTTACAGAAGGTATGCATGAATGGGCTTACCTTCGTAGAAGATTGTGCATCAGGGCTGGTAACTCGGCACATAAAAATCAACAACCAATCATTAGCGGACCTGAGTTCCGCTGTGGCGACCCCTAACCAGGAAAAGCCGAAAGACACAAACAAATTTGGTTCATACTTTTGGTCTGTTCCTCTTAACATTTGTGTTTTTGTGGCAAATCAGTGAGAACTGAATTCATTAAATAATGATAGCTCTTTAAGTTTCAGTCTTCCTATCTTTTAGGAAACACATGTTAACACAAAACACTTTATTTTTGCAATTTTCTAAGATTATACAAGCAATATTTAAAATGTGTCCCTGGTTTGGGCCTTTGCCCCCAAATAAATTTTGGCTTTTTCCAGATTTCTTGTGCTGTGAAGCTGAGAGAATTATTTGAGTGTCAAGTGGATTTTACAAGGAGCTGAGAGCTTCAGGTGAAGAGAAGTGCTGTTGTATTATTAGTAGCACAACAGGTAGTACACTTGATTTTGATGCAGAAGACTGCGGGTACTACTCCTACAGTATGCAGATGAATTGCTGATACTAGACTGTGTTGTACTTTAATTGGAGTCAATGCTGCAGTGCTATGAATGTCATCCTTTGGAGGAGTTACTTAGTAACTATGAACCCATTATCAATTTGCCATCCATTCCCCATTGCAAAATTACTAGCTTATCATTTTTTAATGTAGCATAGACAATTTATTCTTCAAGGGCAACAGGCACTTTATTTGTAGATGAAACAATGAAGTTTAAAGTTGTTTGCTAGCAGCAATCTCTTCATTAGTTACAGATCCCTTTAATGTGGAATTATTTAGATGACTTACTTCTGCAGAGAATTAGCATATTTACTTATATTGGTGGATTGTAATGACAGAAGTTTGAGTGGCCTTTTATGGTTGAAATTTTCTGAAATGGGTAGTTTTGTCATTATTGGTTCATACATTTTGTTTCATTGCTCACTAGAAGACCGTTTCAAACTACAAACTGAAAACACATTCTAACAAGTGGTGGTGTATTATACAAGGAATATAGCTTAATACAATTAGGTTAATAGAATCAGGAAGGTGAATCAAAGAACGTATACATGTATGCTTGCTCACAGGATACAGCAGATTAAAATAGGGTGAAGAGAACAGTCACCAATGGTGTCCCCCAGGGTTCAGTGCTGAGAATTTTTATGTTTGACATATAGATCTCAAAAGTAAAAGGAAATACCAAAGGGCTTTGGCTGACTACGTTTCAGATGACTGCAAGCTAGGAGCAGTTACTGAATCTCCAGATTGCTTAACCATCATGCAGGAAGATTTATCCCAAACAATAACTGGTGCCAGAATCATGATTTGAAACTAAACTCCAAGAAATACATTATCATATCCTTTGGGAAGTCATCTACTCCAGGGAAATGCCACATTGACAATGACCCAGTTGTTTGGTATTTGAAAACTTGTGTGTACTGTGACCTCATTGTTGACCAACATGTGCCCAGAGTTGTATAAAAGTCTTTCTATATTGCACAGTTTATAAACAAATTGATTGTGACTAGATCTAGAGATGTTAATGTCCCCCTTTACAAAGCTCTCATTAGGTCAATCATTTTGAATAATGCCCACTTTGGCATGTATCTGACCAGACTCATGCAACAATTGGAATACCCACAGATACAAGTCCTAAACAGTTGGTCTTGCATGGACCACCTCAAAGATTTAGCACTATACTCAGTATCCTACAGAGTGCTTAGGGGTGATGTGTCTGGCATACAAGGCATCTTCTGACCTAATATAGATGGACCTACTGAACATCATCAAGTCAAATGGCATCAGAAATACTCAGTCCAGGTATCTAAACTGAATGTTGTGGGGAAATGGATATATATCCAGAACAGACTATACATTCAAGTAAAAACAAAGCTCATCCCTGTCCATATTCAAATGCAACTTGGATCTAAGGATGGGTAACAGAAAATGGACTCCAGGATTACCCCTCATGCCACTAATGGATAGAGGCAGTTCCTAAATGCTGAATCCCTTACATGGGTCCCCTCAAATTATCTACAGTGTGATCACATGTATTCTCACTAGGGCTAATATACAATTATCAGCGATGGGATAGGTAAGACCAATAAGGAAATGTTAATTCAAGCACCAAAATGGAAATTGGCTAAGCTTAAAAATGTCTTCCAAGTGAACCTATGTTGTGGTAGTAAATAGTTTTAAAAAACTGCCCTTTTTAGATCACTAAGTACCTCTGTTGCCCTCTGCCCCCCCCCCAGTCATCAACAGCTTCCAGCACCTCTGTATATAATATCATTGAAGGCAAAAATCTCACACACAGTAAACTCAGACACCAAACTCATCAGCAGTACACCACGCATCGCACTTCTCTAAGGTCATTACAATACAGAACGTCCATCATATGCAAAGGTTCTAAAGATTAACTTGCCTAAATGTCAAAGACCTCCAAACCACAAAACAGGCACAAAACACACTAAGCATATTATGCCTGCTTCTTCACATAGGACAAGGAGTCCCAAAGTCAGAGATGATGACTTCCCATAAGGCAGGCATCGACCCAACCAAACATTCTTGTTATACGTGCCTCCATTGTAAGACATACAGATGTGCCTCTTACCAAGCTGACCAAGGAAAGAGTGATGGTCAGTTTTTTGTCTGGTGCCAAGATCTGTCAGATCATGCATGCACTCAAATCCTTAAACAACAAGTACCAGTATGACTGTGTCATAGATCATGCCAGTGTCAATAACTTGAGGTGTACCTCCCTGGACTATATGAAGAGATACATGATGGAGCTCTAAGACTGTGTCTGAGGCTGGTATAAACCTAGCATTCAGCAGCACTATACTTTCTCACAGAATGATGCTGAGATATGAGCAAAAATTTATTGACTTCAGTAGTTGGCTTGTTTTTTGGTGTCATTCAAGGTGGTTCCAATATTTGTTAGCCTGGGAGGACATGATAAACAAACCATGGTGCTTCACCAGGGCAGGCCTGCATCTGTTCCTTCTAGGGGTTCAATTACTGACAAAGACCCCATAGTGCTTTTTTAGGCAATGTTAACATGATAAACCTGCCAACATAATGAAACATGCAAAGGAAAATATGAAGGTGTTACGGACAAATGCTATGAGCCTAAATAAGAAAATCTATTCCTTACAAGCCCTTTTCACCCTGAAGGACATTGTGTCTGTGTAGTGACTGAGACATGGTTTAAAATCGCAGAGATCATTCTGGCTCTGGCTAAGTTTAGACCAACTAATGTGTAGGAGGAGAAAAAAGGTGGAGGTGTCTCAGTCTTCATCCAGAAAAGATTCATATCAAGGCTGGTAAAGCAGCCTGATCAGCTAGAGCGTCTTCTTGTCCATATCACCTTCAGAATGGTCCTGTATCATATATTAGAGAGTGATAGAACTCCCCCCATGACAAAAGAAAGCCACAACACCTATCTATAGGAACTAGAATCACCCCATGTTAAACCCAATTCCATTTTCCTAGTGACCAAAACTATCAAACTATAGACTGGGAAACCTGCACCACCACTAATATACAAGCATAGATCTTCCTGGACATTGTCAATATAAGTGACGTGGAAATATTAGTCAGAGTAACCTCTAGAGGGAATAACATCTTGGATCTTGTTCTTACTAATATGGGAGCATCTTGCACCATCCCTTGCATATCTTCATCATGTGAGCTCTCACCATGAAGCAGGCTCCTTTGAAATAAAACTGAAACCAGAGATCCCTTTCACCCAAGGTACCTTTAAAAATTTCAAGACAAACTACCTCCTCCTAATTGATCCATTACCAAGCTTCAAATCCCCCACCAAACCCAGTTAACAGTAACCACAATGAAATAAACAATGTAATCTGAATGGTATGATATTGTCTGATGGAGATTAACAATGCATAAAAGTCAAAATACAGAGGACCTGATAAAGGTATTGTTGCATAAATAAGTAATGCACTCACAAAAGGGTTCCTATTAGATGACGAAGACGCATTATATCGAATGCATTTTGGTTGAACTTAAAACAACAAAAATGCAAAATAGCGAAGCGGATTTTAAGTGAATTCTTTCCCAGGTAAAGAATTTGCTTGGCAGCTTCCATTACTTTGCCATTTTCTGAACTGTAGTGCAATCTCAGAGTTGGTATATTTAAGTAGGGGGGGTGTGTATTATTTCAATTTTTTTTCACTGTTCTGAGCTTTCAAGATTGTAAGCTTTTGCTTACATGGGTTTGATTATTCATTGTTCTCTTTCTAAGCATTCGATGATATAATATAGACCCTCACAAAATAGACACTCACCGGGGAATTCTTTAGACTGTGCTACAGTAGGTCAAAAGACCTGAGCCCACCACCATGTATGCAGCATACTTGCTGCAATGTGAGTTCACATGCACATCAAAGTTCCATTACCATGTAACAAGAGTGCAGCTGGGACCCTATCCAAGGGCTACATAGCAAAGTACTAACTATGTTTCTATTATAAACTGGATGGATATGGGGTGATAAAGACAGTTAGAAAGAGAGAAGAACAAGCAGAGGACTATACTGAAGGGTACCGGGAAGGGGAAGTGTCATGGGTGGGAGATGGAAGATATTTTTTGTGGGTAACAGATGTCCTTTTCTTATATTAAAACTGGGGGGGAACAGCGCCACCTCAGGATGGCATCTGGTGCAAGAACAGCTAGTGACACCTCTGTGTGTATCTCTTTTCTCCTATGATGTTTATAAAAGGCATTTATAATAACATTACTTTTAATATCAGACAAGTGCTTACATATATGTTCATTCAATTTCCTATTGAATTTCAAAACATAAATTGTTGCATATAAAATATTATGTAGAAAGCTAACTGCAAATTTAGCGTCACAATCTGCAATTTTTTAAAAGAACTCCTTCTTTGTGATAGGGTGTATGAAGGACTTTTCCTTATGCACGTTTGCAAAAATTACACTTCATACAAAGAAAAGTCTCTTGTCTATGAATTAACCTGTTCTTTCATGATTTATAACAAAGTTTATGCTTTAAATTACATGCTCTTTTATAAGCAAACCAGCTGTACTGGTAAAACGCAGGGTCTATATTAGAACATCAAAAATTTGAATGGCTTTATAATCGAAAATGCCAGTAAAATAACTCACTTTTGTGGGGGCTGCATCCTCCCACACTCCCCCCCCACTAATTTTATATACCAATTCAGAGATGACAGTACAGTGAGGAAAGGGCTGGTCTTGACTGTACCGCGATCTCACAAAGCACACTTCTATTACCGGCATTTTCGAGTATAAAGCCATTCGATTAACGGCTTTGTCAATGTTCTAATATAGACCCTAAAATGCATAACTCCCAACCTCTTAAAACAAGAAATCTGGGCAAAGCCAAAAATAATGGGGGGACAAAGGCCCAGAAAAAGGGAGATATTGTAAATATTGCTCTTATAAACTTAGATAGTTGCTAGAATAGCAGGTTTTGCATTTGTAAGTATTTTTGTAAGGATATGAAATCTGAAACTCAAATGCCTGTCATTATTTAATATTATTTAGTGACTTCCGTCCTCAGTGATTTGCCAGAAGATCACCAAGTTTATGAGGAACTGAGCAAAAATATGAGACAAAAATCTGAACAGTTGAAAGGTAACATGGAATGTAGTACCTCAATGTTATCTTGCCCTTGCCTTGTTTGACTGTTATATGTTAATGTTAGTTGAACTGCTTTATTGTACCTTTTAAAGAAAAAAATCCACCTTAGCCTTCAATTTAATTCAACTCTTAGCTTGCTTTTCTCTCTACAATATGGTTTCAGTGTTTCATAAACGTGTTTGCACTTCATAAAACTTTCATTTCCTTGTCTTAGAATTAAAGGAAGGGAAAGGCCACCAAGTTGATTTTAAGCTCAACTTCTCACATACTTTGGCAGAGGAATTTGTTTCTGTCTGCATGACAAAGTACAGACACAAGGAAATATGTACGTCTCCCTGTTAGGTATTGCCCATTATCTTGCATAGACAATTAGTCTTGATGTCAGCAGATCAGTAGCTGCTATGTAAAAAAAAAATAAATGTGCTATGAAACTGTATTCTACTGTCTTGTTGCAAAGAGGAAGAGAGACAGCATCAGTACAATGTAGTCAATATGGTTAACACATGTCTCTCTTTCTGCAGAACAATAGTGATATGGCCAGTTCTATATTGTGGGTTATGAAAAAGGAAAATGACTTAATATTTTGCAAGACAATTATTTTCTGACTTTTGTCTAAATGTCACAAAAAGCTTTTTTTTTTTAAAAAAAGTCTTTATTAGATTTTAAATAAATATATTGATCATGCCAATATCTTTATTTAGAAATTTGTGAGCATAAAAAAGAACAATATGAACAAGAAGAAACAAGAACAACTATTTAAAGATCCATAAAAATTCCTATACATTTTTATCAAACAGTTCTGTGAAATATGTCCCTGTATTATAGTAAGAGGTGATTCTAGTATATCTTGAATTAATGGTGATACTTTCCAGATGACATAATTTGGTTGCAATATCTGTAAATTTTCTGAAAGTGGGTGTAGTTTCATTCTTCCAGTTCTTGGTTATAACTTTCCTTGCAATTGATAAAAAGGACTATAAAAGAGGGTATTTCATCCCAAACAGAAATAGGGGTATTAAAAAGAATTAATGATTTAGATAAAACAAAATTCTCCCCAAATAAAGCCTGTAAAAAAGATTAATGTTATTCCAATAAGGTGTAAGTACAGCACGATCAAAAACCATGTGCTGCCAATCTGCTTTAATCTCCTGTTTACATATCCAACAAACCTGTTTCTTTTTAAATATTAATTCAATTTTGTGTGGTTTGAAGAAAGATCTGTGCAAAGATTTCCAAGTAAAAGTTTTCATCTAAGAGAAGAAGTTGTTTGGAAGATATTAAAATGATTTTCTATCCTCTTCATTTGGAGGTCTGTTATTAATGTAAGAAAAATAGTTTCAATAATTGTCATTGCAACTTTCTGTTTATTTTCTCACCACTCGGTATAATTTGGATAAGAGACCCTCTCCCAGTGTGATTTATTGTATTAATAGTATTAAAAATTCAATTAATACTCATACTGTTGGATTCATTAACTTAATTTTACCTTCTACATATTGTCTGCAAGATTGTACATCTAGCCATATGTCTTTGCTTAAATCATATTTACTTATGATATAATCAACCAAATGCAGTTTTTCATTATTTATTAATTGAAACCAATGTATAAATTTTTTTTCTTTACATGTAATAATTGTGTCTAACTTAGAAGTGAAAATATCATTTTCAGCATATTCTATAGGGAAAAGAAGAAAAAAAAACATATGTTAGAGTTCTATAAATTAAGTTTCTAAAGGTATTTAATATAGTAGAAATAAAATAAAAGTCAGTTGTCTGGTGACTTCTTAATGAAAAGTAATCTTTTAGCAATCAATGTAAACTATTGTGTAGTATAAGATTATGATTAGAGTATATGGTATGTCTAAATTTTATGAAAAGGCATCCTAGAAACTCCACCTGGCTGTATAAAATTATTTATACAAAGAGATATTGTTTTTATAATTGACGATAAAGAATATAATTCTAGATCTGGTAGTCTAATCCCTCCTACTGTTCAGTTCCTTATATGATGATTTAAGGCAATTCTTGGTTTGTTGGGGGACCAAAGACATTTTAAAATGAATGTATTATATTCTTTATTAGATGTTTTAGAATGGAAGTAAAGATAATTATTGAATAACATATAAGATTTTTGGTAAAATAATCATTTTGATTATAGATAGTCTATCTTCCATTGTGAAGAAAAATATTTTTCCATTTATTCATTAAATTCTTTATACTAATTTTGCTGTTAGTATAATTGTCATTTATTATATTATTAATGTTATCTGTTATAGTTATTCTGAAATAGTTCATTGTTCCCTATTTTACAATGTATTTCATAAATCTATCATTTATCCTAACAGTATTGGCATTTATGGGTAGTATTTTTGTTTTGTTATCATTAAAGGAGAGACCAGATATTTTTGAAACTTATCCATTATCTTAAAAACAGCAGAAAGGAAACTATCACTGTCACTCAGTGTCAGAAGAATGTCATTAGCAAATAACTGGATTTTAGAAACCAAATTCTCATTTTTGCTAATGCCTTTTATGTCTAAATTTACCATAATAAAATTAGCAAAAAAGTTTCATAATTAGAGTGAAAAGCAGGGGTAAAAGAGGGCATCCACGTTTATTTCCCTTTACATTTTGTATTGAATCAGAAGTAAAAGTACCTATTTTAATGTATGCAAAATATTTGCCATAAAGAAGATTTATAAGATATGTAAGATTACTTGAAAAATTACATCCTTATAAGTCTAATAAAAGATATTTCCAATTCACAGATTCAAAAGCTCTATTAATTTTTAGACTTATTAATGTTAGAGTCTCTTTCATTTTGTTAACATAGTCAATTACTGTGATTATTCTTTTGATATTGTCATAAGTATTTCTATTTAGAATAAAACCAGTTTAATCCTCATAAATTTTGGAAGATAGAATATATTTAATCTATTTGCAAAAATTGCCATGAATAATTTATAATCTACATTTAAAAGTTAAAATTGGTCTGCACAAAGACCGTTCAGTTGGATGTTTGTTAGTTTTAAAAACTGAGGAGAAAAGAGTACATTTCCAGGAGTGAGGAACATTTGTTACGTTTTTAACTATAAAAAAAAACTCTGTGTGATATGTTTAAGGCTTCTTTGGGTAGTAACTTGTAGAATTCCGGTATATTCCCATTATTACCTAGTGCCTTATTAGGTTTTAATTTGTTCATTTGAGTTTGAATTTTAGACATTGAGACATGTTTATCAATTCATTTCACTTGGTCATCAGATAATTTAGTTTTAATATTTTTGATAAAAGTTTTGATTATCCCTTCTGAGTTTGTTATTACATTATATTGATTGATTTTATTGTAATAATTTCTAAATTCTTTTAAATATCTTCTATTTCCATCACTTTTCCTTTTCTCTTATGTGAATAAATCTTCTTTATATGGTTAGACTTACTAAGTAGTTTTGTTCAGTTAGCTAACTTATGCATACATTTTGGGTTAATAGAGAAATTAATTGTCTTAAACTTTTCCAGATTAATCCTAGTTTTATGGTTTAAAATTTCCAAATACTTATTAAGTAGATTATTAAACTCTTCTGTGTTATCATTGATAATGGTCTGATTTTCCAGTTTCAATTTGTCAAGTTTTTCTTGTATCTTGTACTGTTCTTTGTCCCATTGTTTTTTCTTTATTGATAGCCAATTGATGACTCTACCAAAAAGATATACTTTTAGTGCATCCCATCGATATATTTCTGAATTATCTCCTGTATTGTTAATTTTTATAAAATAAAGAATTTCTTTAATTAAAAAAGTCTTTAAAATCCTTTAAGCAAGTTATGTATGCTGGTATTCTCCTGATCTTAATGCTATTGTTAGAATTAAAAGAAAAAAAAGTTCAAAAGTGTTTGCATTGTAATCTGAAAGTGGGCAAGATACTATTTTAACTTTGCCTAGTTTATCTATCATCCCATTGGAGACATATATTCTACCATTTCTGGATTGTGTTTTATGTCTATGCCAGTAATGAGTAAAGAAAAGTGATTCTAGATCTGAAAAATCATTTATGTCCCTAAGGTGAAACAGTTTGGTGATCTTTAACAGTGTGTTCGCTGATGCCTGTATTTTCTGTTTACCTGTTATATTACTATCCTTTGGTGACAATATACAATTAAAATCTCCTGCTAGTATGATGCTGCCTTTTGAAATTTGAATTACTTGTTCTAGAAGTTGTTCAACAGTTTTAAATCCTATTCCAGGAATCCAGTATCAGTTAATAAGGGTTAATATTCTCTTATTATATTCTAGGGTAACAGAACAAAGCATACTTTTATCATCCATACATGTGTCAATGATTTTAAGCACAGGCAAATAATTTTTCCATAATATAGCAGTTCCTCTTTTTATTATATTGTGAACTAGATAATATAGAGTAATTCTTAGTATTAAGTCTTTCTTTATCTTCTGTCAATAGGTGTGTTTCTAGTAAAAAAAATAACTTGAGAGTTAAATAACTTCAAATATTTAGACTATCCTTCTTGCAACTATTATCTAATCTACTAACATGAACATATAATTAATAAATATCATTTGCATACAATTCAACAGTGTAGCTGTAACTCTCTTGAAATTAACTATATGTAGCAGTATAATATCTCTCCTTTGTTAAAAAAAGTACTTATTAATAGTCATACTGACATTAATTCTTAAAAGTTTAATTAGATACATAATAATTATTACTGTAGACATCCACAAAAAAAAAAAAAACTTTTAATGTAACTAAACACTTACTTTTAAAATCCTTCAAACCCCTCATGGAGTCTAACACTCCCTGCTTGAACAGCCTAACCATCCAAGAAAACCCACCCATCTACTATTCTAAAAAGACCAAACCCCTCTGATTCAGTTAAACAAAATTGTCATTAACAGCAAAGTGAACATGAGTCTGTATCCTTTAAAACTAGTATATATATGAGGAAAATAAGATAAGTATTATATGTTCCAAAGTTGTTGTTTAACTTATGTTTCCATTTTATATGTTGATTAAAACACTAAAAGATAAATAAAATTTCTTATTATTGTTCGATGAGTATAGAATCTTGAATCTCATCTACTGTCATCTTGAAAAGGTGAGAAACTGCAGTACTACAGTTAAAGATTCCTATTATGTGCCTCACAAAAATATCAATTTCCTTCCTGAATCATCTATTTTCCTTCAGTGAAAATGTAATAATAGATAAATAGATGTCATGAAACATTTAAACAATAATGTATTGTTATCTGTGCTCACCAGTATACTATAATAAACTAACATATCTTATGTCATTCCTATTAAACATAAGGTTTGTTTCTTTCTCTGTTTTGTATATGATAACTTCAAGTGTAATGATAACATACTCATGATATTAATATCAAGCTTCTAACAAAAACATTGCCAGTTTCATATATATGTTTGCATCACTATTAATGTAATGCTTCTATGAAACATCTTAATATGTACATTCAAATGTAGTCTTCAAGAAATGTACTCAGGAATGCATTACAGTACATGCAGCATTATTTTGTTTTTCCTTATTAAATGGTAAAGAAAAGCACTTCTGACAGATCTTAATGTACATATAATATTCACCAAATCTTTGGTTTACATGCTTTGCATAGCTTTCTTATCATTTGTCTAATGCAATAAACTACACTGCTTTAAATAACAGAAATGGTATGTCCATCCATCCTCCATCCTGACTGTATGACCTCCCTGTGGTCACGTGGTTTTCCTCCAGGTGCTCTGGCTTCCTCCCACATCCCAAAGACATGCAGTAGGTGGACTGGACACTCTAAATTGGCCATAGGTAAGAATGTGTGCATGAGCAAGTGGTGTGAATGAACTACCATGGCAGGACTTGCCACCCAGTGGTATAAACCTTAGCTCGAGATGATTGTCACTGCAGAAGTGACACCCTGACCTCATGTGAAAAATGGGAAAAGGGCTTGAGGATGGAAATGGTATGTCCATATACTTATTTTTCATTCAAAAAGATATCAAAACTAATCATCTAGAAAGAGAAAAAATAAACTTTTCGTGGTCTACTGTTGCATAGTGAATTATATTATTAAGTACAATATAACTTTGATTTTTATTTAAATTAGCCAGACATCTGAGTTTAAGTGTCTTATTATATTCCCCATTCACAATCTTATGGTTTCATTGGCTTTGTTCAGCTGAGAACACAGTGGCATTTGAGCGAATGCATTATTCATAGGTTTCACCTATTATTTAAATTAACCTTCTAAAGCTGTCCACCAATCAAAATAATGAGCTGTTAACAGCCCTGATTCTCTGCATGGGCAGGAAACTTCACAAAGCTCAAAAGGTTTTACTGTTAAGTTTGTCATATAAAGTAGTATAAGTAACAGCATAGCACATCATTGAGTCTTTATTTTTGGTAAAAAGATGAAAATAATTATTTTGAATTTAACAATGGCACAATTTGTTTCGCATAATCTCAAGTTTCAGTAAGAATGTCTCACTTTGGGCAACAGAAAGATGGCAAACCTAATAACTAACCAGATAACATTGTATAGTAATCCTCTTGTAAGTGGTATTTTCTGTAACTGCAACAGTTTTATATAAGTAATTTGAGTCTTATACACAGAGCTATTGAGTCGTCATGCTCAAAGATTAAGGTTTAAATAAAGTGTTTTATTATGCTGCAGTATAAAAAAATCAAGGGGCAGCAATGCAACAGAAGCGGGTAATATAATGTACAAAGGCATTTGTTCCAGAGTATAAAAAAATGACTAACACAAATCCAAGACCCACTGTGCTGTGCTCACAAATACTAGTGAGTAGCAGAACAATTTCTTTGAAGTGTTGATTAGCAGCTATTGACTTGCAGTATAGCTCTCACACCTCCAGAATGTGGGGGAAGGTCTCTCAGTGTTTATAGCATAGGACTACAAATGTACAATCATTACAGAAGCCTGTAATTTGGGTGGTAGTGGTGGTGCAGTAGTTAGAATTGCTGTCTCACAGCAAGAGGTTCTCCGGTTTGATTCTCAGCTGGGGTGCCTTTTGTGTGGATTCTGCATGTTTTCCCTGTGGTTTCCTCCAGGTGCTCCTGTTTCCTCCTAAAGACATGCTGTAGGTGGACTGGACACTCTAAATTGACCCTAGGTGTGAGTGTGTGTGCCTTCTGTGGAAGGTTGAGTGCTAGGCTGGCAACTTGGTACTGTAAAACTCCAATGCCAATCATTCTGTGAACCGTTGTTCCACTGTGGTGACCACTAACTGGGTTAAAGTGAAAGGAGATGACGATGATGACAAAAGCCTGTAAATTTAGCTACTTTCTTTTGCTGTAGTTTTAAAATTGCTCTGAATGGCTTAAAACAGGCTCTGGGAGAATTGTATACAATGATCATTTGGAAATAAAATGCACACATAGCTCATCATGCTGTAGATAGTGTACCAGCATACAGGGCACAGATTCAGATGGAGAAATTCAAAGTGTAATAGTCATAAAAACAGGGATATAGACTTTCAAAAGGTTAAAGCACAGAATGGATATCGTTATTGTATGGGTGGCTGTTCAACAGCTGCATATATGCATCAGGTCTGACAAAGCAGGAAGGAGAAGGAAATCAGAAAAGGTGCACGCCTTGTCTGTCCACGAGCCCCCTGTGGAGCTGCATAATGACTAGGATCTTTGAATTAGCACTAAAACAACAACAGCAGATAGAGATATTCACTCCAATAAAGATACATGTCCTCCTACAAGTCCTACTCTTCCATGCTAGGTGTTTTTTGAACACTGACAAAGATGACAAACCCTTCAGAGAGCATTTGTGGCATGTCATTGTGATGAATGTGAATGCAGAAGGCAGACATAAAAAAACAGCACAATACATCTGACGTAGGGTCACTGACATGATACATCATACCCACAAGAAGCTCAGGCCATCAGAAGGGAAGAAACAGGCAAGGGTAAAGGCCACTATCATAGGCCATCCTTATGGAAGTGTTTTTGGTGTCTCAGTCAGGAATAGTGATAGGACACTGATAACTAGAGACATCTCATAATGGGAGCTGGGCTGGTGGTAACATCATATATCTCTGTCAGTGATGCTTCAGGTTGGTATATCCATATTTCACTTGCAATGTACAGTGGTGTACCACTGCCATGAGCTTGCAGACAAATCAGGGATGCCACCACTCCACCCTGTGGTCCAAAGTACATATGTGCTTATTCACTTTTTGTTACATTACACGTAATGAATGTGGGAGTGCACTGTGTTTTCATTCTGAAGCACAGGCAATTACCTGTCTGACATCACAGGTGTTACAGGTACAGGGTCAGGCACAGCAGGACAGGACTCACAGGATATGCCTGATGTTAAAGCAGCAGTGATGCCTGACAATGATAATGGCCTGCTCATAGCACAGTCAGACAGCACAGTATCTCTGCCAGCAATGATTACAGTGTAGGGCACCCTACCACCTGAATCCACTAATCTGCCTGTGGTGGCTGTGAAGACCACCCGTGTCTTCTCATTGTCTATGATTTGACAGGTCATCCATGAAAACCCAGCAGAAGGTGTACATTTTTCAATTGTCCATGTGACAGCAGTAGGTAGTGCTGCCACAATGCAGCATGCAGAAAGCACAAGAAAGCAATAAGTTGGTAGATGTTGGTGCCATGACGTATACTGATTCCCTGACCTAGACATCAAAGTGGGCATTGGAGGTTCATATGTAGCACACAAAACAGTCAGTCAGTGCACTGTACTGCATAGCCTAGGTGCAGTACTGCAAGCATAAGTTTTATTGTTGTCTGTATTCTGACCATAGTTGCTGGCCAAGTGTGTCCTCATATATTTATTTAGTTAGCTATTTATGTTTATTAACCATGTAAGTGGACTGGTCTGTTGACCCTTTTCAGCCACAACCTGAGCTCAACAGAGCAAAAACATAGAAAACAAATACATAAAATGTCACATAATATGTCATAATATACATTAATTAACAAAACATACAGAGTACAGTTATCTGTAATATTTGCAAACGTGCCAATACATACAGAGATTGCAGATGCCAGTGAGGATAGTAAAACATGCTTAACATCCAAACATGCAAATAGAACCCAGAGAAAAATGTTTTCTTAAAGTAACAAATCTAGATGAATAGTATGAGTGCAGACGACAAAAGCATTGCTAGGGTGGGAGCAAGGTATTTGGGACATGAACAAGTGCAGTGAGATGCACAATCAAACACAGTGCAATGTACAGTCATGCACAGTGCAATGTACAGTCATGCTCAGTGCAATGTGCAGTCATGCACAGTGCAATGTACAGTCATGCTCAGTGCAATGTGCAGTCATGCACAGTGCAATGTACAGTCATGCTCAGTGCAATGTGCAGTCATGCACAGTACAATGTACAATATATGCATTAATTACAAAAGTGGGCCACTCGTCAGTGAATCTTAAGAGAGGAGAAGAGACTGTGGAAGGAGATAGGTTAGGTGACATGTCCTGTGTAGAACAAAGAGCATTTGGCTTAGATGAAGAAGTGCTTTTGAGTTACATTCTGAATTTGTAATAAGTGCTGATTTCCTTTATGTTGATGGGGAAAGCTTGCCAAAGAGCAGGTACCTGAGAGGAGAAAGAATGTGCAGCACCACTGAGTTTGGTTCTAAGGATAATGATAGTTGGTGTGGCTTGTGACTAGTGTCTCAATTTGTATAAGGAGACTTTTGTTCAGGAATTCTAGCTGTAAGGGGAGCAAATGTGTGGAGATGGAGTAGTTTGTAGAACTCTGATACCAAAAGTAGATTACTTTTTGTTTCATGGGTATCCATTTGGCTTTTTCTAGGGTGATAGGGTGATGCTCACAGAGTGGTGAGTTTGCAATGAATTGACATATGCTGTTAGAGATAGACTGGAGTGTGTCAATGTTTTTCTTGGAGGCAGAAGCAAAAATTGGCAGCCCATATTCAAGCTGTAAAAGAAGAACTCCTCGCCAATGGCTGCTCTAGCTGGTTGTAATAGAAAAGATAAGACTTTTTTTTGGCCCAGAAGAGAAGAGTTTATTTTGGCTCTCACTTTGTCTATGTGGAAATGGAAATGTAATGACTATTCAAGCCATAGTCCTAGGTATTTGAAGGAGGAGGTTGTTTCTATGCAAGTGTTGTGGAGGTCAACGATAGTTTAACAGTCAGGTGCCTAGTGATTTTTTTGTAGAGTTCCAAAAACATAGTTTTCATCTTGGTGGGGTTGAGAAGTAGTTTATGGTTTGTGCTCAGCTGGGGGTGCTCATGTAAGTCTGACTGGAGTTGGCACTGAATGTTGGTGTGAGAGTGACCTGATTGTTAAATGACCATGTCATCAGCATAGAGGATATGTGGGATATGGGGACATTCACAAAGACGTTTGTTAATGAAATAGAGAAGGTGGGGGGAGGGCAAGAATGGATCCTTCTGGTACATGTTAGGTAATAGATGCAGATTCTGATTGGGAGGATCCTATTTTAACTCTGAGATGTCTGTCAGTGAGGAAGTTTTTATATCAGGGAGAGGTGTCTGGACTGATACCAGTTTCAGTTAGCTTGTTTTGGAGAAGATAATGGTCAATGAGGTCAAATCCTTTGACACGTCTATTAAGAGGGCACCTGTAAGGAGGCCATCTTTTTCTCACATCTATTAATAGGGCACCTGTAAGGAGGCCATCTTGTTCTCAATAAGTTGCATTTTTTTAATATCTGTCCCGTGTTCTCAATAAGTTGCATTTTTTTTTAATATCTGTCCCATACTGCAGGACTAGCAATGGTAAACCATATTAAAGTTTTGGTATAAGGATATTCCTTGCAATTCCCATTGAGTGTCTTGGTATAATAAATGAGGTGTCTTGTAGGGTGGAATTAATAACTTCATCTGCATGTTGAGTAAATGTCAAAGAAGGATCTTCTCTAAGACCAGTGTATCTGGGTCTTTATTAGAACATCGAAGTTTCAAAACTTTGAATGTTCTAATATCAAACCCTATTCTGCGAACACTGAAAATATCAAAGCAACAGAAAACCAAATTTTTTCCTAGGGAAAGAATTTGGTTGTCCGTTTCTGTTGCTTCGGTATTTTCAGTGCTGTGGTGGAAAGTTACAGGTTGGGTTCAGGTAAGTGTGCGATTGAGTGTGGGATAGGTTAGTTAGGGTTAGGGTGCGGGTTAGGTATGTGTGCGATTATGTGGACATGAGGGTTAGGGCAGGTTAGGTGAGTTAGGGATAGGGCGTGGGTTAGGTATGTGTGCGATTGTATGATCATGAGGGTTAGGGCGGGTTAGGTGAGTAGTTAAGGTTAGGGTACGGGTCAGGTAAGTGTGCAATTGTGTGGACGTGAGGGTTAGGGTGGGGTAGGTGAGTCTGCGATAGTGACAGACCTTAAGGTTAGGGTTTGGGTTAAGGTAAGTGGATAGTTAGTGGTGTGTGTATAGATTAGTGTAGGGTTAGGTGTAAGATTTTAGGTATATGTGTGTGGATTGCTGTTTGTTTGGTGTGCTTGTGTTGTGTGTATGTGTTTTGGAACAGCAATTTTTTTCCCTAGGAAAAAAGTTGCTGTTCTGTATGTTCGATGTTTTCAGCTTTCACTGAATAAGGTTCGATATTAGAACATTTGAAGTTTTAAACTTTGGTGTTCTAATATAGACCCATGTATCTTTACAAAATCAGGTATGGATTTATTCACAGTGTCTGTTAATAGAAGTAGGGAAGGTTATGTACCTTGTGAGGTGTAGAAAATAGCATAAAGCTAGATTTTTGTGGGTTAATAAGTAGATTAGTATGAGTCCAATTGTACAGCGCTATAAAGTCAGATTCCAGTTTGTGTTGTAGGTTAACAGCAGATTAAACTGATTCAAATAACAGGAGGTCATCTGCAGACATGGTCATATTCAATGAAGGAAGGTCATGCATTATATCATTTATAAATAAGTAAAAGAGTAGTCTAAAGGGGGAGAGTTGGCATAATGGTTAAAGTTTTAATCTTACAGATTGAATGCACAGGGTATATTCTGACCTCTGAGAACTGGCTAGGCTTGTAATAGTCTACAGCATGATAGCCTAGTATTTACATATAAATCCATTATGAAAGGCCTAATGGATAAGACATCAGCATCCAAAGTTAGGGATTGTGGGTTCAAGCCCTACCTAGGTTGATGATTCTTTTATTTTTGGGCGGGATTGGCATAATAGTTAAGGTGTTTACCTCATAGATATAGGTGCTGAGTTTGAGTCTGATCTCTGGTAATTGGATAGGCTTGTAATTGTCTGCAGACTATTAATCTTCTGTTTATCTAGTTATCTAGTCTATTAGGGTGGGAGGTTGGCATAAGGGTTAAGGTGTTTACCTTATAGACACAAGATGCATAGTTTGTTTCTCACATGGGGTAATTGGATAGGCTTAAAATGGCCCACAAGGGCAGTTAGCCTAGTACTAATCTATAAATCTATGAACCTATTATTAGTAGTGTATCACGTATTGAACCTCGAGGCATAGAAATATTTAGTGCACCTGTCTCAGGAAGATGTGATTGAAAATACACATACAATGTTCTGTTATTAAGATAAATGTGGAACCATTTCAGAGCATTGCTCCTCAAACATAGCCACTGCTACAGCACATTGCACACATCTTAGCCTTAAACAGGGTTGCACTGCAGCCAGTTCCTCCAATAACTTCTCAGTTAGCACTTCTTCTGTTATAGCTCCAGTCTGCCTGGCACTCTGATGGTGAGCCAATGCTGTAGCTGTTTGCATAAAACCATGCTTTGAAGCATAGCAGAGATGTCAAACATCTTGCTGAAAGTTCCAGAGCATGCTGCAGTGTGCCATCAGAGGAATCCAGGCAATCATAGTGAGCTTCCCACATTCTGAGCATGTACTTGATGATGTTGTAGGTCTGCACCAGTGCTGTGTTATATGGCATCATAGCCATGTACCGAGGGTTGCCTTAGGTGTTCTAAGCTGTGGTTCCAGGACATATTCAGCATTACCAAGAACACACTACAGTGGACAACTTTATGAGTAGACCACAGTCTGCAAATCTACTGGCTTGTATATACAGCCTTATGATGGGGATTAGTGCACATATGAATTAAGTGTCTCGGTAGGAAACTGCCCCACAAAAATCTCTAGTATAGCTCAGATGTGTGCTAGGTGTGGAAATCATGGAAACTGCCAGGATGGCACACAGACTCATAGTTAATAATATCATGTGCATTGCACACCACCTGGCAGTTGATGTCAGATGAAGGAGTGGAAGTCATTTTGGTTGATATACCAGAAGCCATCCAATATCAGTTGTCCAATATCCATCAACCAAAGATGAAAATTACTGAACTGTTATCCCCACGAAAATAACCGAGACAAACAAAAGTTAAATGTTTTTTGCAGATGGCAAAAGGCATCAGCTGTCCATGATTTTCCCTAAAAGTACCTCCACAATAAAGCAAACACTCACCCAGACAGACACACACACACACACACACACACACACACACACACACACACACACACACACACACACACACACGCACACACACGCACACACACACACACACACACACACACACACACACACACACACACACACACACACACACACACACACACACACACACACACACGCTGAAACCAAGTGCTGAAAACTTCATCGTTAGTGCCCACTCTAGTTTACTTTGCTTTCACTGGTGTACAATCAGACTAGTCAGCTCAACAAAACCTTACACTCAACCAAGTCTTCCACCTAAAAAATATTTTGACAAATGCTAATGTTGAGCAAACATACTATACCCATATGATCGCTCTCTCTCTCTCTATATATATATATATATATATATATATATATATATATATATATATATATATATATCCCTATATACTATCTATATAGTATGCTACGGATCACCTTGGACCACAAATCATATAACTTATAAATTGCATTTTTTGTATATACTGTAACCTATACATGTTATCAACTGTATTTACTGTCATACTTTCTGCATTGCTATACTATACATTTTATGTTTTGTGCTGTTTTGTTTAAATTTACATTCTCTATGCCTCACCAATTTTTACCAACTTATCTAAATCTAATATCAATAAACTGGCAACTTCATACAACAACATTGCCAGATTTGCCACAGGAGCTCCTTTTCGCACCCACCATTGCATAAATCTTAAACAACTTGGTTGGCTGGAATTACAAAATCAGCTGTTGCTACAGCAGCTTAGCATCACCCACAAAATCTTCTATCATCCCTTGAATACTACCATACTCTGCACTCTTATTAGCCCTTATAAAAACCTCTTCCTTCCGTTCAGCCACCAAGCTCCTAGCGGCCTCCCATAAATCCCACAACAAAGCTGGGGACTGTTTGTTCTCCAACTCTATTGGTCCTAATTGGAGCAAGCTTCCAAGCGAATTTACAGCACTGGCCTCCACACCCATTTTCAAGAAGCATCTAAAAACCTTCCTTAATTCCCAATGGCTCTGCCCTTGTACTAACCCTGACTTGACACTTTTATTGCCTCCTGTCTCACACCTGTTCTTTTGACTATAACTCCTACTATTTCTGCTGTTCTACAGTGACACAAAAAAAAAAAATTTCTAAAATAATTAGTATTAGTCCCCCTTATGAAATTGACTTAACAAATTCTGTCTTGTATGCTTCTCTCTCATTTTAGCAATACCTTTGTTTAGGAATTTTCCCCTGATGTATTTTTGTTGGCTGTTCTACTAGCATTGTTTTTTACTATTTTTTTTTTTTTTTACAAATTTTACTATTCCATTAGTGGAGCTTTTCTCCCTGGGCCACTACTGAAAATGGACATGCATCCAGCTAGACTAGCTCGGTCAACAAATGCAAAATAAAATAAATAAATATATTGTAATTTAAAATGTATTTCATCAGGTACTTGCATCTTGTATGTGAAGCTTTTCTCCCTGGGCCTCATCTGAAAAAGGACCTGTGTCCAGTCAAACTTTCCCAGTTAACAAATGTAAAATAATAAAATAAAATAAATTATATATATATATATATATATATATATATATATATATATATATATATATATATATATATATAGATATATCTATATATAGGTCTACTTCACATAATCGATCTACTTTCATATGGTCGAGACCATATGATCGAATATCTGAATGTTCGAAAATCTGAAAAAAAAGAAATCAACCAAAAAAAAAAAAAACTAAACAGAGCTAGCAGGGGGCAAACCCCCCTGCTCCCCCACACCCCTTGCTATTTAAATATACCAACTCCGAGATCACACTACATTGCGGTAAAGGGAAATCTTCCCATTCTGCACTCTATGGAGATCCCCATTCAGACCGATCAAGCTTTTAAAAGTTTGATCATATATTTTCGGCCATAAGAAAGTCGAGCTTTTAAAAGTTTGACCATCTGAAGGGGATCCATATATATATATATATATATATATATATATATATATATATATATATATATATATATATATATATGTATACACACATACATACATATATATGTATATATATATATATATATATATATATATATATATATATATATATATATATATATATATATATATATATATATATATTAGCTCCAAGACTGCACAGTCCCCAAGGAAGGGAAATATTCTCCTGCCCAGGAATTGTTGACTTCTAACACACCTCTACCATTTGTTTCTATCAACCAAATGGTGTTGACCAGACATCAGCATTGTGCCCATTCAATCACAAATAAGAGCCATAGATAGATAGGTGGATAGATAGGTGGATAGATAGATAGATAGATAGATAGATAGATAGATAGATAGATAGATAGATAGATAGACATATAGATTGGTATGCATGTATGTATATGCCCTTCTCAAAAACAGCTATATTAATGTAAAAAAGTTGTCAGTGCTGACTTTGCACAACAAAAATAAAATTATTTTGAAAGTTTTGCAAAATGTAAAAAGTCTTTATAGTCTTTAGATATAGACTTAGAGTTAGCCTTCTGCACAGGGATGACTTCAGTGTGTTTGTATAATCCAGTTAACCCAAAATATACTGGGCCTGATTGAAGGCAACATTATCCATAGTAATCCTTTCAAATGAAGTGTCTGTGATGGGCACAGGCATCAATTGGGCTGTTAAAGCCAGGAGTTTGAACTATCTTTTGACACTTGGCACATCTTTCAGAAACATTTTCTATCTGTTGGGTGATCCCCAGTGAATTAGATCTGGCAAGATCACGGGACTTTGACTTTTCATACCTAGATGGTCCCCAAAATATGGCTATTTGCCAGATTCATTATTAGCTTTCTAAATGGCTTAAGAACTAATAACTAGTGTAATGTTTCTCCACAGCCATTGGTTACTTTCAATAAAAAGTAATTTTGAAGCTCAAATTAAGAGTATAATGGAGAAGGAGATGTGGTAGATTCTTCCCCTAACCACCACGGATATTTATTTCTGGATCTTCTCAGAGTTTTGTCTTCCCACTGGCCCTTCTTGAAGTTCAGTCTACTCGCTTGCAAACCAAATAAGCTGACATTTGCCCTCTTGCGGTTAATAAGGTTTGCACGTACTGCTGTTAAGACTGAGTAAGGTACTGGTCTCACTATCCCATTCTTCTCTCATAAATGTTAACTCCCTTCAATGTCTAGAGTAGCTATCTATCTGTCTCTTCCTACTGCTGATTATGACATTTTTCTGCTGTTTGTAAAACAACATTCTTCCTGTTTTCGATGCTGCCCTTATGGCCTGACTTAGCACAGATACCCCCTGTTTGTTTTAGTTTGCTTCAGAGGTCCTATCCTTCTTGGAGTTTCAGCTGGGTTCGGGGTAGGGAACACAATTTATTCATTATCCATTTTCTTCCCCTTTTTTGCAGTGCTGTGTTTATCTGCAATTATGTTTCGACTGTAGCTTACAACTGTTCCCCATGTTTAGTATTTATAGGATAATGTTTGTTTTATTCCCTGTATACTCATCCACACTTTTAATTCCAGAGGCTGGTCAAAATTATTCCTAACCCATACCTCCCATCTGGGTTGTCAGTAGAAACAAAAAATGTGGGTTCTGGTATAAGGAAACAGACTTTTCACTCGACCAATTCAACCACCTATTTTTTTTCTGATAAATGTTAAGTTTGATTAGATACATTATAACTATATATATATATATATATATATATATATATATATATATATATATATATAAACATATATATATATATATATATATATATATATATATATATATATATATATATATATATATATATATATATATATATATATATATATATTTTTTTTTTTTTTTTCATGTAAATATATAGGCTCTTTAACCCTAGACTTGAAGCAGGGAGTATTGGTCATACTTCACTCACCCAATATCTCCATGAGAGAAAGTCTTTACCAATATCCAGGTCACAGGGAAGTTGAGGCATGACACTAGTGCCACAAGCTGTAAAATTTCCCAAATGTCTGGATTTCTTCTGGGGCTATCAGTTACCTCTTTGTATCCCCATGAATGCACACATCGGCTGCAGCATCAGAGAAATAGGTTTTCTTGGTAACAAACAAAATGCCCTTTTTTAATTTCTCCAAGTCTTTTGGATTTCTAATACCATGACGGGAATGGACCCCATTCCTAAGTCAAAGTATTATTAAAGTTCATGAAATTAGTATTGTTTCAATCTTTAATGTTAGCCAGAAGTGCTCTTAGCAGTATCCGCAATGTGCCCAGTAATGACTCCTGCAATTTATATGGAATTTCACGTATCGGTAAGTATGATTGTAAAGTCTTTTTTATAAGACACACTGCTCCTACTACTACTGGAACTGTCTAAGTATCTTTCTTTTTTTGAGTTGAGTGGGTAAACCTTTATTTGGTTAAGAAAGGGGCACCATCTAGTGAAGTATACCTAGTTACATCCTTACTGGATATAATCCTGACTAACAACTTTTTCTTGTTTGACAACGACCTATATCGCCAAAAATGTGGTGTAGCTATGGGTTCCCCAGTAGGAGCTAGCTTTGCCAACACAGTTATGGCCTACTGGGAGAACGAGTTTATTTTAAACTCAAGCCAGTGGAGTGGGAAATTTTCCTACTATACTAGGTTTCTCGACGACATCTTTATATGCCTCAATGGAAATCTTGACACAGCAAAAGAAGTCGTTGAGTACATGAATAAGTCAACTGATTTTCTTAGATTCACTTTCAACTTCCAAGAGAATGTTATCAACTACTTGGATATTGAATTAACTAAAGACTTAATCAATCAACAATATATAGCCAAGATATATAGAAAAATTACGTATAGCAACTCTTTTTTACATTTTTCTAGCTTACACCCCTATTGGCAAAAGAAGGCAATAGTTAAAGGTCAGGCTATTAGAGCTGCCAGAATGGTCACAAGGGATGTTGATTTTGAGACTGAGTGTACTTTAATAGAAGACATGTTCTACCATAGAGGCTACCCCAAACACTTCCTAAATGAGATATTTAAGGAAGTGGCACACAAGAGATCTAACGGGATCATTTCACCTTTGCTGAAAGACAGAACTGTAGTTAACTATGAAGAGGGAACTACAGATAGGCTTGGTTTAAGTCCCATGGCAAATGCCATGGAGGATAGTAGCTCTCTCCCCTATGAATTTAATCCACAAGTAAATACCAGTTTAGGGTGTAGTATAAATGACGCAAAAATTCCTAGGTTTATTACAACTTTCAACTTGGAAAGTAACATTATTAGAAAATTAATGGAGAAAAACTGGCCTTTAATCAGCAATGATAAAAGATGTTCTTCTAGCATTAGTCAACTCCCGAAAATAACTTATAGAAAGGGGAATAACTTAAAAGTACTATTGGAAAGGAAAGTCCATAGCAGCAAGGAAAAAGGAACTGTTTGCTGTGGCTGCTGTAAATACTGTAAATATATTAAAAAAGGGAATAAACAAGTTATTAATAATAAAACATATACCCTTATTAACAAAATTGATTGTAACTCTAAAATGGTAGTTTATGGGGCTCTTTGTACAGCTTGTACATGTTTTTATATAGGGAAGACAGAAAGAAGGCTAAGAGATAGGATATATGAACATACTAACGCCATCTCAAATTTAAAACTGACAATGCCTTGAGTAAACATATTTCTGCCTTCCTAATCATAATTTTAAATTTATTGGCCTTGACCAAATCCAACCTGATAGTAGAAGGGGCCCATACAATCTCTTGCTGGAGGAGCACGAATTATCATGGCAACTAAGAACAAATGCTTTTATGGCACCAGGCTTGAACGAGCATTGTAACATCCAATGTCTCTTGAAGTTAAGAAGCCTGAATAGATGATTGCTGTCCAAATTAGGTTGGCTTCTGGCTATTTTTCTTGACCAGGTTATTCCTGGCTTTAGAAAGAAAAAATATAACATATAGTAACCATAGCTAATATGATTAAGTACAACTATACTGGGCATTAGGGTTTACCTCTTACAATTATTGAGCCTTCGTTTAGACTTTCTGTCAAACTAAGAAGGTGGTATACTAACTGTTAACTTGTTACTTAACTGTTATTACTTTAACTTGTCATTTCAAAACATATATGCACATTTTTCTGTTTACATATTTATATATTTTTATATATACCCCACTCTACATAACTTGAATATAGTATATATTCATGAACTGGTAGGGCTCTTTAATAATTGTAAATTGCTTGTGTCTTAAATTTGTGGAACCTAGGGAAGAGTCATACACATTACTCTTTCTTATTTAACAACAGGGCTTTTATAATATGTATATATTGACTGTCAATTGAATGATACAATCTTGATACTTTGTTTAATACTTAACAACTAGTATAATTTATGTAAATCGTCAACATCATATGCTAGTTTTAAAGATAGTATCACCTTGCTTTTCATAATGTTATTTAGTTTGTCTTGTCAGTATAATTAACCATCTTTGGGTTCAACCCTACTTAGACCTAATTGTTTTATTGTTTAACTGCTGACTGATTATCTGGACTATTTAAGCTGGAAGCTTTTCACCTTACTTTGTCTGAAGAAGTCCACCTATTGAGGTCGACGAAAAGCGCTTTATGCTACCTGCTGTTTTAGTTGTTTGCTTGTGTTTTTACTTCGTGTAACAGCTGCTGTCGGAATTGATTAAAGCCGAATATTCCTTTTTACCAAACAAGGAGTGGTTCTCTTGCCAGAAGTCTTCATTTTTTGGTTCCTTGGTTTTTTGCTTTTTATTCAGTTTGCGGTCTTTGTATTGGAGCTTCATGGCTAGCGAGAACCTCAACATGTCAGGAGAATTTCCTGGTAACAGTCCGTTACCAACGGAACAGCTCGGCGATGGCAGCAATGACGGCAATTTGACTGCCCTTATCCTAGCTTTAACGCAAAGGATTGACAATTTAACAGCTAGATTTGAGTCTAGCAATTTGTACAATACAGTACCGTCAGCTTCCAGTTTAGACTCCGAAGATCTCATCACACCGGCTCAACGTCAACATGCTGCGACCAGTGAAAGCGATGCTAACACTAACCTGCACAGGGAGAATACTTCCAACACAGTCCCGAACCAGGACAGGAGGCGACCAACAGTAACAACCCAGGATGATGGCGGGAGCAGTCGAGAGCTTATAGGAACCCTTGGATTTGACAAATGGCTTAATGACACCAGTGCCATGAAATTTAATGTTTCTAATGACTTGGGCTTTCCGGCATACGACACCCGTACTGAGCAGGTTAGTGGCTTATCTCTTAACAGCAAACTCAAATTATTAGATCAGAAAATGGTGAAGATTAAGAAGCTTCAACTAGAGATCAATTACTTGAACGAATGTATTCATGAAAAACTAGTTCCTAAAGGGCTGCGCTTCCATGTTTACCCTACAGGACTAGTTTCAGGGTCACTTTTTCATAAAGAACTTTTAACTTTCTTTGATGAACAAGGCTTTGGGTTGTTGAAAATTATGATTAAACATTATAACTTGCAACTGACTGACTTATCAAAAGAAACTAAAGAACTGAATGACGATATACTTTCTAACCCTGAATTTCCTCGATTTAAGTATGACTATGATAGATCTTTTGTCACTATTGACCAGCTCCTGACAAGACTAAAGATCAATAAAAATAAGAAAATGACAAGGGACAGACTTGCCTATAGGAATAAGTCAGCTTATCCGAAGCCACCTTTATCTCAAACCGGTATGAGTAATGACTTTAACACTCACTCTAATATAAACCATACTGAGAATGATGCTACAAATAGTAACAGGAGACTGGCTGATAATAATGCAACCGGAGGTAATGATACAGATCCCGGAGACAATAACTGGTCTCAACGGCTAAGGAGAAACAGAGGGAGAGATGGTAACAACTTAAACTTTAATGTGGATGAAGAAGAATTCCCTTTGTTTAACTATCAAGGAACTATTCCTAAAAACAATTACTCTAACCAAACCATTCAAAAAAACAACCAGCGACCAACAACCAGACCGAGGAGATAACGGACGAGACCAGTTTTCCTAGGATTATGACGAATAAAGCAGGGGACTTTAAAATTTATAACTATTCTAGTTTAATTTTAGACCCCTGTTTCGTAGAATTATTAGCTAAAGGTTATACTTTCATACCAGATCAACACTTAGATTTAGTGGAAAGTATTAAGGACCTTAAGCTCTTCGTTAGGAAGCTGAATTTACACTTGCTTTTAGGTGAATCTGAACATGAGAGTTCCACCTACTATATCCCTAGTGATTATAACCCACCTTTAGAGCCTGCACTAAAGACATTTGAAGAAGTTATGGAACTAGATTTAAGGGCACTTGCCAATAATAATAATAACAAAAATTCTAGGATTTTTAATACAAATAAATGTAATGGTCCTGGGAAATATAATACCACTCCAGAAGAGTTTGACTTCCTGAAATTATTCAGAAACCTTAATGTAAGAGCCATAAAACCAGATAAAGGTGGGGGACTGGCCTTATTCGACAATTGTGATTATATCTCCAGAGTGGCTGACATGTTCAGAAATGACACTTATTTGAAAGTGAGCATTAATGAAATGAACCGTGCACATAGGTTAGTTAAGAGCTACTTTAGTGACCTCTTCATAGAGGGCTACATAGACATAGACATGTATAACTACATTAAATGTGAATGGCCCAAAACTCCTTTATTCTTTGCTACTCCTAAATTGCACAAAGACATCTTAAATCCGCCTTTCAGGCCACTGATAGACGGAAGAAACTCCTTTACTTATGCAAGTGCCAAATTAGTGGACAATATCCTGAAGAAATATTTAGCTAATGAAATCCAAATTAGCAAGGACTCATGGGCATTTCTTACGAAAATCAACGACATCATTTACAACGATGAGTTAAATTTTCTCACAGTAGATGTCATTGACTTATATACTGTGATACCCCATGATGTAGGAGTTGAGTGGGTAAACCTTTATTTGGTTAAGAAAGGGGCACCATCTAGTGAAGTATACCTAGTTACATCCTTACTGGATATAATCCTGACTAACAACTTTTTCTTGTTCGACAACGACCTATATCGCCAAAAATGTGGTGTAGCTATGGGTTCCCCAGTAGGAGCTAGCTTTGCCAACACAGTTATGGCCTACTGGGAGAACGAGTTTATTTTAAACTCAAGCCAGTGGAGTGGGAAATTTTCCTACTATACTAGGTTTCTCGACGACATCTTTATATGCCTCAATGGAAATCTTGACACAGCAAAAGAAGTCGTTGAGTACATGAATAAGTCAACTGATTTTCTTAGATTCACTTTCAACTTCCAAGAGAATGTTATCAACTACTTGGATATTGAATTAACTAAAGACTTAATCAATCAACAATATATAGCCAAGATATATAGAAAAATTACGTATAGCAACTCTTTTTTACATTTTTCTAGCTTACACCCCTATTGGCAAAAGAAGGCAATAGTTAAAGGTCAGGCTATTAGAGCTGCCAGAATGGTCACAAGGGATGTTGATTTTGAGACTGAGTGTACTTTAATAGAAGACATGTTCTACCATAGAGGCTACCCCAAACACTTCCTAAATGAGATATTTAAGGAAGTGGCACACAAGAGATCTAACGGGATCATTTCACCTTTGCTGAAAGACAGAACTGTAGTTAACTATGAAGAGGGAACTACAGATAGGCTTGGTTTAAGTCCCATGGCAAATGCCATGGAGGATAGTAGCTCTCTCCCCTATGAATTTAATCCACAAGTAAATACCAGTTTAGGGTGTAGTATAAATGACGCAAAAATTCCTAGGTTTATTACAACTTTCAACTTGGAAAGTAACATTATTAGAAAATTAATGGAGAAAAACTGGCCTTTAATCAGCAATGATAAAAGATGTTCTTCTAGCATTAGTCAACTCCCGAAAATAACTTATAGAAAGGGGAATAACTTAAAAGTACTATTGGAAAGGAAAGTCCATAGCAGCAAGGAAAAAGGAACTGTTTGCTGTGGCTGCTGTAAATACTGTAAATATATTAAAAAAGGGAATAAACAAGTTATTAATAATAAAACATATACCCTTATTAACAAAATTGATTGTAACTCTAAAATGGTAGTTTATGGGGCTCTTTGTACAGCTTGTACATGTTTTTATATAGGGAAGACAGAAAGAAGGCTAAGAGATAGGATATATGAACATACTAACGCCATCTCAAATTTAAAAACTGACAATGCCTTGAGTAAACATATTTCTGCCTTCCCTAATCATAATTTTAAATTTATTGGCCTTGACCAAATCCAACCTGATAGTAGAAGGGGCCCATACAATCTCTTGCTGGAGGAGCACGAATTATCATGGCAACTAAGAACAAATGCTTTTATGGCACCAGGCTTGAACGAGCATTGTAACATCCAATGTCTCTTGAAGTTAAGAAGCCTGAATAGATGATTGCTGTCCAAATTAGGTTGGCTTCTGGCTATTTTTCTTGACCAGGTTATTCCTGGCTTTAGAAAGAGAAAAAATATAACATATAGTAACCATAGCTAATATGATTAAGTACAACTATACTGGGCATTAGGGTTTACCTCTTACAATTATTGAGCCTTCGTTTAGACTTTCTGTCAAACTAAGAAGGTGGTATACTAACTGTTAACTTGTTACTTAACTGTTATTACTTTAACTTGTCATTTCAAAACATATATGCACATTTTTCTGTTTACATATTTATATATTTTTATATATACCCCACTCTACATAACTTGAATATAGTATATATTCATGAACTGGTAGGGCTCTTTAATAATTGTAAATTGCTTGTGTCTTAAATTTGTGGAACCTAGGGGAAGAGTCATACACATTACTCTTTCTTATTTAACAACAGGGCTTTTTATAATGTGTATATATTGACTGTCAATTGAATGATACAATCTTGATACTTTGTTTAATACTTAACAACTAGTATAATTTATGTAAATCGTCAACATCATATGCTAGTTTTAAAGATAGTATCACCTTGCTTTTCATAATGTTATTTAGTTTGTCTTGTCAGTATAATTAACCATCTTTGGGTTCAACCCTACTTAGATCTAATTGTTTTATTGTTTAACTGCTGACTGATTATCTGGACTATTTAAGCTGGAAGCTTTTCACCTTACTTTGTCTGAAGAAGTCCACCTATTGAGGTCGACGAAAAGCGCTTTATGCTACCTGCTGTTTTAGTTGTTTGCTTGTGTTTTTACTTCGTGTAACAGCTGCTGTCGGAATTGATTAAAGCCGAATATTCCTTTTTACCAAACAAGGAGTGGTTCTCTTGCCAGAAGTCTTCATTTTTTGGTTCCTTGGTTTTTTGCTTTTTATTCAGTTTGCGGTTTAAGTATCTTTCTTCCACATTGCCTTATTTCTGCCAGCAAATTGTGATATTTTATGCCTTTGTGTAACTCCGTATATAAGACACTGTAGTTACTGTAGTAATTTCAGTAATCAATGCTACCTTTGTCTGATTTTCATGGACTACTATATCTGGTTTTCTTGCATCTGTTTTTTGAACTGTTGATAATGGATGGTCCCAGGTGATATAAACTTTATCATTTTCTATGATGCTTTGTGGCTCATGTTTCCAGTGATTTTTAGCTATTCAGTATTAAAAGGTTTGCACAATCCCCAATGCAACAACCTTGCCACATTATTATGCCTTTCAGTGTACAGTCCCTTCTGCCATTAGTATACCACAACCAGCAACAAGATGTGCAACTGTTTCCAATTCTGTTTTATAAAACCTACATTTGTGTGTTTCTCCATGTTCAGTGCCCCTTAATGAGGATTGTCATGATACCTGAATCTAGAAGCCCCTGTAGTTCTTTTCCACCGATGTACACAGAGTATTTAATCATCTTAGTGGCGGTGCAGTAACAGAATGCAGTCTTTTTTAGTCTAGCAGTAGTTCTGTCACTTTCCATCATTTCTAGGTTCTTCACTTCCCTAGTACAATTTTTGTCAATTACATTAGACTTGTTTTCATTGCTATCTTGAGTACTGAACTTTGCTATGTGTCCCCTCCCCCCACACTTAAAACACAATATATTCATTGCTTTAGATAGATTACTCTTATACAGATTTTCATAGCACATTACTCTTTCAAGAAGTGTTACAAAGTATTTTGTGTCCAGCAGGTCTGATTGACTCACTAATTTCTTAACAATATTAGGCAGTGGTTACTTAAATATATCAAAAATTATAGTTTTGTTCATAGTCCCTTGACTATTACTTTCTGGATTTAATCACAAGGAAACAATGTGAATAATTTTTGATATTTGTAACCTTGGTGCTCTGCCTTTTTTATAAGTTCACTCATGAAACACGACTGCTTGAGTTTCCTTAGTGACCCTGCCTATGAAAGTTCACATCATTTCATTTTTTCATAGTCCTTATGATCAGTGCCTTTTGTATGCATAAAAGTACAGATTTGTGCAGCCTGATTGTCCAGGTTCTTACCAACTATGGCCAATGATTCACTCAAAAGCCACTCTATAGGCTTCTTTGTGAGTTAATAGGTTAAATTTGAGGCAGAAACTTTAATGAGCGAGCCAAAATGATTCCCATTGCAATCCTTAAATAAAGGACCCTGTCTTAATGCACTTAGTTGTCCCACAGGTCTTCTTACACCTCAGAAATGTGAAGATGACGCAGTTAAAAATCTTCAAGCCATAGTTTCCCTTTCGGATGGTAGCACAGAATTATTAGTACTTATAGTACTTGATCAAGTTTGTTTTATTTGTATTAACCCTTCAAGGTCCCACATTCTCTACATAAAACTAGTGCATTAGACCTTGGCCTTGGTGTCCACGAAAAAAAATATTCTAATCAGTTTATGAATCAGGATGTCAAGGACAGAAATTAATAGAGTAAAATTACCATGTATGGCAGTTGAATGTAAATTCATAGATACATAGGTTGTTACTAGGCTAATGACCTGGTGGGACCTTTTTAAACCTAGCCAAGTTCTCCCGAAAGAACAATGATGTCCTGTATCCAAACAAGATATTGACGGCCAAGCATCTATAAGCTACCTCTCTCTCCATAAGGAACATGGGTGCCAGGCCCAGTTTAAATTTCTCATTCCGCATTCACTGGTCTAGGTTGTGCTTTAATTGGATAATAGATGAACTCAGCTTCACATGGATGGAAGCCTGTTCCATAGGAGGGGCAATCTCTGGGACACATATCTGTCTTCCCAGCTTTTTTTATTTAAGCCACAGACAAAATTCAGGTCCTTATTGCATTTATGGTACTGTTTGAGTTAACTAATATGAGTGGGTGAATCCTTATAATACTTTAATCTTAACCATGCACTCTGATAAAATGTTGTAGCAGTCGTCATTCTGTGAGACAGTAATTGTTTACATTACTTAAATTAGGTTAGGCTCTCAGAAAAAAAACAGATATGACTAAGGAAGTTTTAAGTTCCTTTGTAATGGGAAACCATGAAGCTTGGGAAGTCCATTGACTTATTTTGAGTCTCACAGTGCAGAAAACAGAAAGCTTGGCAGCTTAGCTGATAGGTTAACGTTGTCTTCTAAGAGCATCTTATATCTTCCACGTTCCATCTTTAATATACATACACATGCATGTGCTTCAGTATGCTTAGACTTATCAAGTGTACCAGAACTTGTAAGTGATTTGGGATGCATGACTAGGCTTAAAAATGCCCTTGTGATCATTAGCGTAGTAAACACCCATGAACCTATGAACCTGTGAACGCCTTCTGATCATTCTGATTTGTTTGCTTGCTTGTATACAACATTTTAGCCATGTTTCTTCTATATTGGCTGGCTTCTTCAAAATATGAAAAGCACACTCTGCTCTTTCATATTTACAACTTATGTGAAGATATGGAAAGTTGGAAACTAGTGTGGGATTACAGAAGCAATGTATTTATTTCACTAAAAAACATCAGAAAAGAGAAAAAAGCATCTATAAACATCAGATGTTGGCTAGCAGGGCATTACTAACTTAGAATTAGAAACTAATTGTAGAGGACACTTTGAAGAGAATATTAAATGTGCTTTCAGTGCAAAGTTTATTACAGTGGGGTTTGGAATGGCGTAAAGGAAAAAGTAGATAACAGATAAGTAAAGTGTCATGCATACATTGATATCTCCAGCTTTGCATAGATCACATTTCAATTAATACCTTATAGTAAGAGAGAAATAATATATATTTTAAAATGACCCTGAAAAACAAGTTTTGACTTTGTAGCAATTTTCTGGTGAAGTAGGGGCATTTAACATAACTGCAGAAGCAAGCATTTGTCACTGTATTTCGACAAAGTTGAAAATCAAGAGATATGCAGTAAAGAAACATGTACTCTGGCATAATACCATCTGACACACTCAGAATCGATGATCACAATATCTAAAATAGTCCACAGAATGTTTTGCAGTTAATGCCATTTTTTTTCTGGTCTCACTACTCAAACCCTAAAGCCAAAACCCCAACATGCCACAATGCCAAAAAATGAATGCTCCCCCCTGCATCTGATGTTGCGAAGAAGCCCTCCCCACACATTGCAAACATATATATATATATATACACAAAGTAGGAAATAACCTCCCAAATCAAATGACTCACTGTGAGTGCAAATTTATAAACCACATCAAAGGAGATTTCATAAGAAAAACAGAGATCTGCCTTCCGTTCCTCATGCTTGAAAAAAAGTGTGGAGAAGCCTGTTTTTCAACATCCATTTATTTAGCAAAGCAACCATCTTCTACATGTTGTTTTGAGTATTAATAGTTTGATTCTTTTACATTAAAACAGTTTCTACTTTCACCTTTAGCATCATTTTTTTATAAACCACTGACTCCTTTGCACTGTGTTTATTCTTCTGTGATTTTCTTCTTCCAGAATGTACTTTATCCTTGTGTAAGTTTAACATTCATTCTTAAGTAAGTTGTTTTAACATTTAATTTTTAGTCAAACATTTGGCCATCTTTTAAATATGGCGTATTCAAAAAAAGTACAAGTGCAAAGCTTAACAAGTTGATTTACAGTAGCTTTTTCTCAAGATTAACAGGAAGTGGACATAGCCTTTTTGTTAGGATGGAAATAAAAGCTTGGTCTGTTGGTTTAGGGCTGAAGTTCTATGACAAATTGCTGCTATATCACAGTGGTTAGAGTAATAACTGATCAGCACTGTGTACTTATTACAATAAACAATTTAAAAAGTTCAGTTGTACAATTGCCAGCTCAGAAATAAGCTTTTGCTGTTAATGTGCACTACTGTATTTTGCATATTTGCAGAAACTTTTAGATAAGCTTAAAATACCATTTCATATCACTTGTTTGATGACATATTTCAACATATCGAATAAAAACATTCTCACTACTGTTAATCTTAGTTAATAAGATAATAAGCATTTGCATATGAATTATTTTTGACCCTGGTAAAGACATTCATTATCAGCAGTTGACATTTTGTAGGTGTTATCCACCAAGGATTCATTATGACTGTCTTCTTGAAGAGTTTATGCAGAAAAAAATGCCTTGTTGGAGGTTTGTCCTTGTCAAGAAGGAAAACCAGCTTATAGTATTTTCAAATGTCTGCTTAGAACCCATTTGATACTGTAGTACTGAATGAATAATAATACTAAAAAAAGAAAGAAAAAAAAAGCAAGGGGCATGCATTGTTAGCTGCACAGGGTTATTATGAGCTGACAGCTCCTATTCTGAGATGCATGATAGGATAGGGGTGGGGAAATTCATGAGTGGAGCTTGGACATTTTGCATTGTTTTTTTTCAGTAATGCAGAACTGCCCTATTAAAGCACAGCATATGGGAAATCACAGTTTTCCAAGTGAACCTGTGACATGTAAATGTAAATGCTCTAATCATCTCTGGGTTATTTGCACTTAAAATATAACAGCTGAAAACATTGTGGGATTGTATGCCTAAGCTTCTAAAGATCCTCACTAATCAATAGCCTAGTAAGTACCTATGAACCTATGAGCACAAAGGAAGATGCAACATCTTAAAATGCCCGCTTAACTGAATTTAAAAAGCACAGCATATGGACTGTGCCATAAAGACAGTAAAATATGATATACAAGAAAAGTTAAAGTAAAAACATTTTTGCTGAGATTCAGAAAAGACTTACTAGGCGTGGCAATGCTTAACAGTCATAACTTCCCCTTCATGGTAAGCCTTTCCAATTAATGGAAATAGACTGCCCCTGAGATTTCCCACTAGTGGGAGCCTCAAAATGGAAGCTTGTTTTGCTGGTAGAGTTCCATGCCAATGCAGCCATCTGAGGAAGTGGATAATGGAAACTAACCATATGCTGTCCCTCAGAAAATTTCTGTGGCTCTTAATTTAAGCTGCCAAGCAAGTCCCAGAATCACTTGATAGTGCAAAATATCACCAGTAGAGGAAAAAGTAAACACCATCAAAAGACAGAGTTCATCCATTCACTGTAATGGAAATAGGTATGGAGACGGTAACTTCAGCAAAAATATGAGAGTTGGGAATGTATTAGTGTGTGTGTGTGTGTGTGTGTGTGTGTGTGTGTGTGTGTGTGTGTGTGTGTGTGTGTGTGTGTGTGCTTGTGGAAATGTGTGTGTGTGTGTGTGTGTGTGTGTGTGTGTGTGTGTGTGTGTGTGTGTGTGTGTGTGTGTGTGGTGTGTGTGTGTGTGCTTGTCTGTAGATACATGAATGAAGCCAGATGAGTGTGAGTGTGTGTGTGTGTGTGTGTGTGCTTGTCTGTAGATACATGAATGAAGCCAGATGAGTGTGTGTGTGTGTGTGTGTGTGTGTGTGTGTGTGTGTGTGTGTGTGTGTGTGTGTGTGTGTGTGTGTGTGTGCCTGACAGGATGGTCACAGCAAAGGGTTATGTAGGGAATCAAATGACATGTGTGCCTGTGTTGGAGCATGCAAGCGAGTAAATGAGTGAGTATGACCATGAGTGTGCTCAATTGTGTATCTCGGGGGGGGGGGGGGGGGCTTGTGTTATTTTAGGTAGAGGTGTGTGTGTGTGTGTGTGTGTGTGTGTGTGTGTGTGTGTGTGTGTGTGTGTGTGTGTGTGTGTCTGTGTGTGAGTGAGTGTGTGTGTGTGTGTGTGTGTGTGTGTGTGTGTGTGTGTGTGTGTGTGTGTGAGTGAGTGTGTGTGTCTGTGTGTGAGTGAGTGTGTTTGTGTATGTGTGTGCGTGTGTATGTGTGTGTGTGTGTGTGTGTGTGTGTGTGTGGGAAAGAGAGCGCGTGTGTGTGCTTGTCTGTGTCTATGAGTATGCACATCTGAATGTGTGCATGTGAATGTAGGGATGTGCTTTACAAAGCAATGCATGGACATTAAGGGAAAACACTACCATCATCAGGACTGAAAGTCCTAGTGTTCAACAAGGGCAATTCAGAGTTGAGCTTATAATAGAATTGCCAACTTTCAACTCCAGGTAAGCAACTGCTTGGCCACCATATTGAAATTTACTCCTTACTCCATGGCAGTCCGAACTCAGAGTTTTTATATTTAGTTAGGGGGGTGTGGGGGATGAAACCCCCCACATGGACGGGTTTAATTTGCTTCAGATTTTATTTATTTATTTTTTTTGTCTAGCCAAGCAGTTACTTACCTGTAGTTGAAAGTCAGTGTTCCTGGTGGCCAGTCTTCTGAGTTTTTGGCTTTCTCATCTCTGTTTTAGAAAGTTGAGTAAGTGGGATTTTGGGTTTGTGTACAGACCTGACTTAACCTACCTGTGGTAAGCAGTGAGGAGTTTTCTGAATTGCAGAGATGGTTATTATAAAAGGGAAAAACACACACACACACACACACACACACACACACACACACACACACACACACACACTCAGACACAAGCGTTAGTCATAAATTCATTTTTATTTAATAAATTGCAGCAGCCTTTTTATTTATTTATTTATTATTTATTTATTTATTTACATTTGCTGACCGGGAGAGTCCGACTGGACACAGGTCCGTTTTCAGTGGAGGCCCGGGGAGAAAAGCTCCACATTAAGTATTATCTGCGCGTTTATATCACATCATCGAAAGCCGAAAACACCGAACACCATTTAATCAAACCTATATAATCTAAAGCACACAATATCAAACATTCAGAACAGCAAATTTTTTCCCAGGGAAAAAATTTGCTATTCCGAAACACATTCACACAACACAGGTACACCAAAAAAACAGCAATCCACACACTTACACTTAAAATCATACATCTAACCCTACACTAAACTATACAAACACTGCTATCTATCCACTTACCTTAACCCATCCCTAACTCTAAGGTCCATCACTATCACACACTCACCTTACTCGTGCCCTAACACTAACTCACTTAACCCACCCCTAACCCTAAACTCTGTCACTATCACACACTCACCTCACCTGCGCCCTAACCCTAACTCACGTAATCCGTGCCCTAAACTTAGCATCCACACAATCACACACTTACCTGAACCCCCATAACTTTCCACCACAGTGCTAAAAATAGCGAAGCCACAGAAACAGACAACTGAATTCTGTCCCTAGGAAAGTATTCGATGTTCTGCAGCTTCGCTATTTTTAGCTTTCGCAGTATAGGGTTCGACATTATGGCATTCGATGTTATCGGCTTTTGATAATGTGATATGAACCCTTATTTGCATTATACAGTTAAAAAACATAGCATTTAAATATAGACATTAGTCCAGTTAAGGACACAAGACAAGAAGAAAACAGATGTAAAACAGCTGTAGAACATAGTACAATTTTAAAATATGGTGACATATAATAAACAACGTTACAAATGTAGTTGAGATTCATCAGTGAACAATTGATACAATCTGTTTTTGAGGTACATAACAGCCATTAGCAGTTGTTGCTACAAGAAGTTAGTATTATGTGGTAGGTAGCTGGGAACATGAGTAGCCAAGCTTGCTAAGAGTAGGTTTTTGATAGGGGGCTGAGAGGGGTAGTGGGTGGGGGGAGTGGATGGTATTGGGGGGGGGGGTTGCAAGGGCATATCTGGCAAGTTTTGAAGTGTGATTTTAGTAAGGATTTAAAGTGGGTGTAAGAAGTTACAGAGGTAATTGAAGATGGGAGGGAGTTCCAGAGTTTGGCTATAGTGCAGGAGAATAATGCTTCTCCAGCAGAGTTAATGGCTCTTGTGACCTGTAGGAGGTTTTTGTGGCTGGATCTTAGTGGTCTTGTGGTTATGTAGGGTTGGAGTAGATTCTGGAGGGATGGGACTTTTAGTGGTTGGTTTATTAGTTTGTGGGTGAGTGCGAGTTGGTGCCATTCAAGGAGGTGGGGGAGCTCTAGCCAGCCCAGTTCTGCTAGTGAGAGACAGTGGTGTGTACGGTGGGAAGCACCTGTGGCGAATTTGGCGATTTTGTTGTAGCAGGTTTTGAGCTTATTTAGATCGCATTGTTTAAGGTTAGTAAATATTGGAGAGGCGTAGAGTAGGGTAGAGATAAGATAAGAATTTGCTACTGACATTTTAGCTGCTTTGGTAAGTAGTTGCTGATTTCTATATAATGCTCCTAGTTTTTGTGCACTTTTTTATTGGTCATGGAAATGTGAATGTCAAAGTTCAGTTTATTGTCTATTTCTACTCCTAGTAATTTGGTGTGTTCTGTAGGATGGATGGTGGTGTTGTCTTTTGCTGTGATGTTAAAGTGAGAGCTGTCTAGGGTAAGTTTGGTGGGTTGAAAGATTAGTAATTTTGTTTTGTTTGGGTTGAGTATTAATTGGGCATTGGATAACCAAGTTTCAATAGAAGAAAATGCTTCCTGTGTGACTTTTTGCAGTTCTGGTAGGGAGTGGGCTGTGCAGATGATGGATGAGTCATCTGCGTATTGTATGAGTGTGCCATGTGTTGTGGCTGAGGCTAGATTATTGGTGAAAATACAGAAGAATAGGCGTCCCAGGATGGACCCTTGGGGAACTCCTATGGAGACTGGTAGTTGGGAGGATAGGTTGTCCTGCCAAACAGCTGCTTGTTGGCAGTCAGATAGGTAACTCTGAAACCAGTTGATTACTGGTTGACAGAAGGATAGGTTATTGAGAAGAGAGATGAGTTGTTTGTGTGGGACCATGTCGAAAGCTTTAGAGAGAAACAAACAACACAGGCTTCGATCTGGCTAGAATAACTCCAAAAAAGTTTAATGTGAAGCACTTTTTGTCTTCCACCTTACAGTTAATGAATGAAAAGCTTGAGAATTTGTCCACGAGAGTGGACAGCTTATTGCAACCTAGTGCTACAGTAAGACCAAAGGTCACAGCAGGTTCTATTACAGGAAAGCAAACATCTGAGTGTTTGGCTTTAGCTAACAGTGCGGTTAACAAAGTTGGAACTGATGAAATGAATTTTGCTGTCAAACACAGCTCGCCTGTAAACACAGGCAGTGGCGAAGGCCCTATCCATTTAAACTCAACAACCAAGTCCTCCTCAGGGCTTATAGGGCTCCCTAATGTTGCAGAATGGTTAAAAACACAACCAGCTTTTGGATATAACTGCAAAGATGTCATTAGTAAAAGCTCGACTGGAGGAGGTAAGTCTTTATCTCTTAAGTTAAAAGAGATTGATTGGAAAATGTTTAAACTAAAAAAGTTACAATTGGAAGTAAATTATTTTGGAGAGTGTAAGAAACAGGATGTAGTACCAAAAGGTTAGCGATCCTGGCAATAACCTTTGGGGTTAGAGGTGGGGACAGTGTTTAACAATGAACTTTTAATGTTGTTTGACAAGCACGGTACTGAATTAATGGACATGATGTGCAAACATTATTCTATTTCTATTGAGGCTATAACTAATGAAATCACAGTTTTAAATAATTACATTAAAACACACCCTGAGTTCATAAGGTACCATTATGATTATAAAAGGGTGTTTTCTTCTATTGACCAACAATTAATCAAGAACATGGAAGTGAAACTCAAGAAACTGAGAAGGGACATCAGTGACTATAAGAATGGGGTTGCATACACAAAACCACCACCCTCTCAAGGTAAGGGTATATTTGGTCATGCCCTTGCACAACGTACAAATGTTGTGAACATGGTCAATGGGAATGATCCTGAGGTACCCGGGAGGGTAGGACCAGGAGTCAGTAATCTAGATCTGTTTCAGGGCAGCTGGAGGGACAACATTGCTGACAAGCATCCTGTTACCAACGTGGTTGGCAACAACCACTACAACAGAAACGAAATGAATGATTCTTTTTCCAACAGGGGCCAGAACCACCCACGGAGATACAACACAAGGGGCATGAAGGAGAATCACAAGTACAACAGATAACTAACGCACCTGTCATTTTTGTTGAATGGTAGTGGTGACTTCAAGGTGTACAATTTCTCAAGTTACACCATTTGCCAGGAGTTGTGTTAACTTTTCAGTAAGGGTTTGACTTTCATACCCGAGGAACATTTTGACTTACCAGGGGTTTTGATTGATTTGAAATTATATATTCAAAAATTGAACTTTTCTGTAATTTTTGGAGGTATGGGTTACATCAATGACCCTTTAAGAGTGGCTAGTAAGTACAACCCACCCGTGTGCCCCACTCTATCTTTGTTCGAGCACATGTGTGAGTCCGATTTGAGGTCTCTACGTATGAGTGCTAGAAAAAAATGTTATTAAGAGCATAACTGAGGATGAAGCTGAAGCTTTGAGATTGGTCAGAGCCTTACCAGTCTGGTTTTTGAAACCAGACAAAGGTGGAGGTTTGGTGATCATGGACAACGATGACTATGACAAAAGAATGTTTGACATGCTAAATAGTAAGATTTACTTGAGGTCCAGCCTTAATGAAATGAATATTGCTTATAAAAGAATCTTTTCCTTCCTTAGGGATTTGTTGATAGAAGGGTTGATCAGTGTTGACGTTTTTAATTACCTTGTGATTTTGAAGCCAAGAACACCCAATTTGTTTGGTTTACCTAAACTACATAAAAACATTGAAAACACTCCTATGAGGGCTTTGGTGAATGCAAGGTCTTCTATCACATATGCATGCTCTAAGCTTGTGGATGACTTATTAAAGAAATATGTAGTGAGGGAGGAACAGATATGCAAAGACTCTTGGGCTTTTTTGAAAAATTTAGAAAAATTTATATTCCATGACAACATTTTTTTCTTAACAATAGACATGGTGGACCTTTATTTCTCCATCCCACACAACATAGGGTTAGAATATATCACTAAGAAACTTATTTCTTATGGAGCAGAGAGTGATGAAATACGTTTGATTCAAGAATTACTGGATGTGATTTTGAACAACAACTATGTCAGTTTCAATGGCAACATCTACAAGCAAGTGGTAGGGGTAACGATGGGTTCCCCATGTGGGCAAGTTATGCTAATTTAGTTCTAGCACAGTGGGAACACAAACACATATTTAGTAAAGACATCCATAATAAAGTAAAGCTTTACAATAGGTTTTTGGATGATATTTTCGTCATGTTTCAAGGGAGTGCATATGACGCATGTAGCTTTGTGGAGACATTAAACAACAGTACTTCTTTCTTAAGCTTCACACACACATAAAAAGAGGACACTATCAGTTATTTAGATGTGAAATTGGTAAGGGACACTGTACGTAAAGGCTATTTAGCTAAAATTTTCAGGAAGCCTAAGTATTCCAGCACGTTGTTGCACTTTTCTAGTTGTCACCCATTCCATCAGAAGAAATCTGTCCTAAAGGGACAGTTGGTAAGAGCAGCTCGAATGACATCTGAAGACACGTCATTTCATGATGAATGTATCTTGTTGAAGCACATGTTTATGAGTCTTGGTTACCCAGAGTCATTAGCTGATGAGGTGGTAAGACATGTTTGTAGTAAGAGACTGTCAGGTATTTTTAATCCCATCCTTACCATAAAAGAAGGAGATTTAGTTTTGGATGTGGAAGAAGATTTTAGTGTGGTGATGCCCAGTACAAGTTCACCACCAGTAGTCGTGGGCTCAACAGGTATAGACTTGGTTTGTTACAAGAAGAGTTTTATTACCCCTTTTACTTTGGAAGTGAAGTTCATTAGCAACATCCTTAGAAGAAATTGGCACTTATTGACCTTTGAGAAGGATTTAGTAGAGAAATTAGGTGACGAACCAGTTATTATTTTTAGAAAAGGTAGAAATCTAAAAAGTATCATGGAAAGTATGATTATGAAACCCACTAGAACAGAGGGCACATACAAATATGAGGCATGTTGTTGTTGTTGTTGTTGTTGTGTCTTTCGGCTTTTCCCGGTTAGGGGTCGCCACAGCGGAACTCTGGTCTGCTAATGATTGGCAGTAGATTTTTATGTGCCGAGTTGCCTGCCATGACGCACAACCTTCAACGAAGGTAAGCCCATTCACGCATGTCTGCACACAGAAGATGCTCTAGCTGAGAATCGAACAGGACGTTTTACTTTGAGGCGACAACGCTACCGCAGCACCACCACTGCACAAATGTGAGGCATGTAATTATTGTAAATTCATTTCTACAGGGTCTAGTTTCACAGTGAATCAACACATGTTTAAAGCCAGAGGCCGGTACAGTTGTAGTTCTAAATCAATGATTTACCTGTCTTCCTGTCAGTCATGTCTGGCTTTTTATATCGGCAAAACTGACAGGAAATTAAAAGAAAGGATTTACGAACACACACATCATATAAGGAAGAAGAGTAGTACCAATACCCTAGCGAGACACTAACGTGAATCCTACCCATGCTTTTTTGTTTAAAGTGATAGATCAGGTAGTGGTTGATGAAAAAGGTGGACTACATCAGTTACCGTTAGAGAAACGTGAACTTGTTTGGCAGCTTAGGCTGAATTCCTACACTCCCCCTGGTTTAAATGAGGTCACATCTTTGACTTGTATTTTGAAGTTGAGAAGTCTATTGAGGTGACACATACAGTATTTCATTTCATGTTAGCTAAAGGTAGCAACTGTTGTAGTTTATTCCTGTTTTCGTCTTGAGTTCCCTTGCACATTTTTATAGTCTAGTACTAAAAATTTGTTTTTAAAATTTTCAACATTTTTAGAACACAGATCCTCTAAGGTCTTAGAACACAGTTTTCTGTATGTATTTGTACTTTTAGGTATTTCACACCCTGTCCATAGTTATTGACATTTTTTGTTTCAGACACTGTCACCTCTTGGTGTTGTGAGCAGTAGTCTGTTGTTATATTTGTACTCATTTTATACTTATTATTATTATTATGTTCTTTTCTTCTTTTACACTCCAAGCATATATTTAAAACCATGTTTTCCTACATTTATGCTTTTCATTCAGTGTTTCTGTACTTTATGTTAGAGTACAGTTTTTGCATTTTGTTTTTTCTAAAATGAAAGTTTTAAACAGGAGTTTTAAATGAATGATCTTATTTTGCTGACATGAGCTTTTTTAACACAAGAAAAAGGTTTTTGATGCAGAACACTTTTAATTATTTAACTTAGTATTTAATTAGTTAATTGAATGGTGGCTGAATCCAATTACTGTGCTTTGCTTTGGCACCTTTTTCATTTTAAAACTGTGTATGACGTTTTTTTCTTTTGTCTGATGAAGTCTTCCAAAGGTGGAAGATGAAAAGCGCTTCACATTAAACTTTTTTGGAGTTATTCTAGCCAGATCTGAGCCTGTGTTGTTTTTTTCGTTTTGGAGAGTTTGTTGTTCCAGTTATTTTGAAAGCTTTAGAGAGGTCTAGGAAGGTAGCTGAGGAGAGATAACCTGCAAACTTGTTAAAAATACTTTTTCTCTTACTTATATTATTTTTTTCAAGACTGTAGCTATTTGAAGTCTTGCAGAGATGGAAGCATCTATAACCTCCCACAGAAGTAGCACCCCTAGAATGCCTTTACCTCTACAATAATGCCTTCAGTCACTCTAATTCAAACAATATGTAAAATCTATTTATATACAATATTTTTTTTTCATTCTTTTTCATTCATCCTACCTCAATGGGCCTGATTCCAAAATACTTGCTCTCTGTGTAACACACCACTTAAAATGAGAGCAGGTCTTTTGGAATCTAGCCCCTGGCATGAGCCTGTCTGTAGACAGGCCATGCACCAAAGTAAGTCACTTGCACTGTATGAATGTCTTTTAGAATCATGACAGATTTACACTGAGAGTATCTCTTTTGGAATCTGATCCAATGTATTGCAATACATTGCTTTAAATATATTGCTAGTTTGTTTGCATTGTATCTAACTGTACTCTTTTTATAAATGTTCTTAAATTATTTGTACTCATCTTGACATCTTGGCCCAAGTCATATTGGCAAAGCGTTATTAGACCAGGTTCACTGTGAATAATCAGGTCTTGTTTAATGACACGTCTTATTTGAATCCAAATAATTAAAATCTTGGAAGGTCACTAATTAAGACAGACATTGAAAACTCAATACATTGATAGGCAACTGACTGAACACAACTTGTTATTTTTCTGGGTTCACTTTATAATCTTGAAATACTGAAATTTCAAATTTCAGTATTTCGAGACCATAAAGTCAAACATTCCAAATCCTGAAACCCCAAAACCGCGAAACACAAACTCATGCACATAAACATACCATACAAAACCCTTACAAAACACTTACTTACCTTAAATCACACCTACATCCGAACATGACACCATACACCATCGACAGAAAACACCAGACGTAACGAAGCGTAAAGCCATAACCGTGAATTTGAGATATTCAAATTCGCAATTATGCACTTTCGCTATTTTAAAAATTCCACTTTATAGTCTTTGAAATTTCAGTATTTTGAGATTATAAAGTGTAACCGTTGTATATATAGGTTTACTATCAAAATGTGGAACGGCACTTATGCGAAACTGGTATGGTTGTTGAATGCATGTTTCCTAGGTTCCATAATGGCGATCTGGAAATGTTTGAATCCACATTAGCAAATGGTAGTGTACATTCATTATATGAGATTGACGTTCTGATTGAAGATCACACTACAGTGGGGATATGGAAATTTACCCTTTTCCTCACTGTAATGCGATCTCAGAGTTGAAATATATAATATGCAAGGGGTGTGGAAGGTGCAGGTGACTTGCCCCCCTGCAAAACAGTAAAAACATGGCTTTATACTTACAATTTCCATGGCAGCTTCGTCATAAGAGCCTGATGGCTTGCTGCACGTCATCATATTTCGAATGTAGGCATTGAGATTTCACCACAACAGCCTGAGGGTTTGACACCACATCCTCATATTTCGAATGTGGATGTTGAGGTGATGATTGCCAACATTCTGTTCATAGATCACCACTAAGCTAACTGCTCTTACAATTTTAAGCCTAGCCAATTACCCCATGTGAGAATCAAACCCTGTACTTTGTATCTGTAAGGTAAACACCTTAACCATTATGCCAAAGCTGTTAAAGTGGCATCATTAAATTGAACAAGGACATTTGACAAAATTATTAGAATTTGTTGTTAATTTTAACATTTAGATAGTAATATATATATATATATATATATATATATATATATATATATATATATATATATATATATATATATATATGTGTGTGTGTGTGTGTGTGTGTGTGTGTGTCTGTGTTTATGTATGAATAAATATTTAGTGGAATTCCAAATGACTGAATTCAAATGGTTGAATGTCCACTTTTTTGCAACACCTTTTAATCAAATTCCAAAAACTTCAAACATTATGCAGTGAAAATCATGGAAGGGAAATATGCAAATGACCCATTAAGGACATCAACATTTTCAGCTATATGACTTCTGAAGGTCCATGACTCTTTACTTTTTCTTTTTAAGTCTTTATGGATGCATTCAGGCCAATAAAGTCAAACCCCACTAGCTGTGGACCTGCATGTTGCGGCCTTCTTATGACCTCATCAGAACAGCATAAGTGAACTGTATGGCTATACTTTAGAAACATAGGGTCTTTAAAACCAACTGATGCCCAGAACCATAAAGATGTCTGAAAAATGTCCCAACTAACATCCATAATATAGTTGAAACACTTGATGTTCTTAACTGGTCATTTGCATATATCCCATGGACCTCTATTACAGGAGGTTTAAGGTATCACACTGTGAAAACTCCTGTTTGGCTAGGTTTTTCTTTTAGTTTTTACTAATTTGGTTTGTCTCTGTGTCCTTTTTACTCTTTGGTTTGGATGTTTATAGAAGTAGGGACAGGTTTAAATGATAAAAAAGACTATGAGTTGGTAACTAAGGTGGTATGGTTAGGTGAGGGGGGAGGAGAAATATATAAGTTATGCAGCTGTATTAATAAAGTGAGTATTAAATTTGTAAACTATATCTGTGTCACTTTCATTAGGTAGGGGGTTGGGTTGAGATGGTTTACCTCAATAGCTAAGATTATTAATAGTGGACCAAAAACTTGGGTGGGGGGTTGAGCCAGTATTCTGAATTTGTTGGTACTAATGTTCTTTATCAGAGTTAATAATGTCTGTATTTATTAGTTTATATCAATCTTATTGCTACACCATAGTGTGCAAGCTTTGTCTCACATCTGAAGGGTTTGTTTAGTTTTGAGGGTTAACCATGGGAGGGATTTAACTCATTTAGTTCTAATGGGAGTATGGTGGCTGTTTAAGATACCTAAGAAGGTAGAGTTGAATGATAAGAGGGCATCTTCTAAAGAAAAGAACTTTAGGTAGGCCCAGGAGCATTGTTTTAAAGTACTGATGAAAATATCTTTTTTGAAATTTTTTACATTCAGTATGATATTATAGCTAATGATTTGACAAGTTTTATTTTACTGCTAAATAATGAAAGTGGAATGGCAGTCACTTAATGAGTCAAGAAGGGTACCTGAGAGGGTAATTTTATTTGGGAGTTGGTTAGTATCCAGTCTAAGATAGTTTTTTTTTTTGGTGGGTTTGTTGAGACTAGCATTGGTGGAGATGACATGTGAGATATCAGAGAGGTTAATTAGGTGGGTATCATTTGCAGTGATCCAGTTGATGTCACACCACCAAGGATAATTTTCTCTTGGGATATGTTGGCAGAGATCCACGGCAGTAGGTTTTCAAGGGTGCAGGGTTCATTTTTGATGGGATATACAATTCTATGATGCAGATAAATTTATACTGGTTAAGATTCATCAGGGAATGCAGTGTTTCGGCATTATGAAAAGAAGTTATATTGCCAGGACATTGCAGTAGACTGTTATCACTGGAGCACATTATGGCTATTCTACCTACTCTTTTTGAAGGTCAGCCACACTACATATACTGTAGTTTTGGAGGAAAATTTTGGAGTTTATATTTTCTGGCATCAGACAGGTTTCAGTGACAATAGTGACATTGGGAAAGTGAGTTACTATCTAGCAATGAAACTGAGAGTTTATTGCCTACGCTTTCTATGTTATTACTGAATTCCTTTTGTTTGTGATATGTAGAGTGAATGTTTTTAGAAGCTAGTGATTAATTAGAATGGCCCGGATTTGGGAGTATATCACCAGAGCATAATATAGATTTTGAATTGTGGAATGATATGAATAGTTGATGTTTCTTATCTATAAATCTGAGAGGGAGATGGGTAGGATGATGCTGAGAAGTGCTGAATTGCAGTGATTTAAAATGTGTCTGTCAGAGACTGGAAATGATGTTGGGGAAAAATGACAGAAATGGGCAGTTTATGGGCTGGTAGTGGAGGGGTGAGTAATGAGAAATTAGTTTAGTTGAATGGTAGTTAGAGAACATTGTTAATAAGAGAAGACTAGAATGTTTTAATAGTGAAGTAAGCATGGCAAGGAAATAGACCAGATATTGGAAATACTTATTAGTATGGTAGTTACAGTTAGATTAGAATTATTTTATATAAGCAGTGGAGTCAGTAAGAATACAGATGGTGGGACTATAATAACTTGGTCTAGGTGGTTAAGAGGTAGTTATGTATATACATAGGTTCATAGGTTCATAGGTTGGTACTAGGCTATCAGCCCTAGGGCCTATACAAGCCTAGCCATAACAATTCCCTGGCTATTTCTTCCCACAGTATTTACTTCTCTGGACCCCTGTCTAGCAGGGTGACTGACGTGATCCCCGGGGTGAATTTCGTATCTCCCATCCAATCATCAAGGTTCCTTTTGAAGAGGGCCAAAGAGGCGCTCTGCTTGACATGTATGGGCAGTCTATTCCAGAGTCTGGGGAGTCTCTGGGTCAGGATCCTATCCCTCCAGCATGTTTTGTTCATTGTGATGACAAGGTTTAGATCCCTGGAGTGTGTTTCTGAGGGATTGGAATTTCGTTGAGTGTAGCATGTCCAAAAACTCTGGGCTTGACATGGCCTTGTATGTTAAGCAAAGATCGCCTCTGAGTAGACGCTATCTAACAGAGTATAGGTGGAGATTTTTTAGATGGTCTGCATAGGGCATCTGCTTTAGGCCTGTGATTCCTTTAGTGAGGTATTTCTGTGGCCTTCCAGTTGTTGCAGATGTCTTGAGAGGTACCATTTATTCTATAATGAGTCTAGTGAGGGATGAGTACAGTGGGACAATGACCCCCTTTTTTCTGGATGAAAGGCCCTTAGTGATGAGGTGTGCCACATAGAAGGATTTCCTGACTGTTGTGGCTATGTGGTTATTGAAGGTGAGACTACTGTGCACGTGTGTCCCTAAGTTCCTTATCACACTTTCAGTGTTTAGTGTACTGCCACTTATGTGGTAATTCATGGGTACATGTTTTTTCCCCAAAGGGGATAGCTATACATTTCTTGGCATTGAGCTTGAGCCCATGGCTCTGGCAGCAAGCATCTGTTTCTGTAAGGCCCTTTTGTAGAATATCCACATTATTTGGGGATTCAATAATGGATCCCAGTTTGCAGTCATCTGTGAACTTTATTAGCCAAAGTCCCTTAGAGTTGGCCTGTACTTCAGAGAAGTAGATGCCAAACAAGAGCGGCCCCAGGACTGAACCATGAGGTACTCCACTTGTCACTTGTCTGGAGCTGGATTTGGAGTCAGCTACTTTTACAGTGTGGGCTCTGTCAGTAAGCCAGTTGGCAACCCATTGAGTGACGTAGAGATTAATGCCCAGCTTAGTAAGTTTATCTATGATTCCAGAGTGGGGGATGGTGTTTAAGGCCTTGGAGAGGTCCAGATAGGCTGTGTGGACCATCTTACTGTTGTCAATGGCTCTGGAGACTGATTCAAAGAAGTCAATCAGGTTCAGGAGACAAGATCGGCCCTTCACGAACCCAAACTGCATGGGGTCCAGTGTTTGAAGGTTGCCAATGTCTTTGTTTATACGTTCCGTGATAATATGTTCCATGGTCTTGCAGATCAGGCTCATCAGACTGATGGGGTGGTAATTCCCAGGATCCAAGGTGGATCCCCCCTTATGGAGTGGGATAACTGTAGCTGTGTGCCACTAAGTGGGCACGAAGACTGAGGTAAGGCTATGATTAAACATGACACCTAGGTGAGGTGCCAATTCATTTTGTAGTTGATGTAGTACACAGCCCAGGATGTCATCTCGTCCCATGGATGCTGTATTCTAAGCTTTGCATTTTTTACCTGTGTGGCCATTATTACCAGAATTTGGCAATCTTTCGGTATTGAGATTGGTCCTTTAGGGAGTGAGAGAGGGGTGAATTTTACACTGAATCGATCTGCCAGGATATTGGCAATATCCTTGGGATCAGTATATTTAATGCCATTCTGTTGTAGCTCAGAGCAGATCTGAGCATTGTCATTTAGATTATTGACATAGCTATAGAATGCCTTGTGGTTGTCTTTGGAATCTTTGGCAATTTTATTTTCATAACTAGCTTTGGAGGATTTTATGAGGGATCTCAGCTTCTTACTGAGGCTGGTAAGGGAGTTTTTTGCATCCTGGGATTTTCCTCTTTTCTGCAACAGTTTCTTCCTTTTGTTGTAAAGTTTGTTAATGGCAAGGGATCACCAGATTTGCTTTTTTTTTTTTTGGAGGAAAGCATCTTGGTTCTATTGGAGATGGCACAATTCATGCACGAGTGCTCATACAGTGCCTTTGTGTAGGATTCAGCAGTCGAACTTTCAGTTCCCATCTGCATGGGTGTGATGAAGTTTGTCACTTCTGACTTGAGTAGCATGAAGTTGGCTTTCGAGAAGTTTTTTTACGGAGGTTTCCTTACTGGGGGGTGGGGGTGGGATGTGGATGTCAAGTGTGATTAGCTTATGGTCAGACCTGACCAACGAGGGGGTGACCATAGGTGTGGAGCATCAATTTCCCATGTTAGTAATTACCAGGTCTAGGATATTGGAGGCCCTGGTGGGACTAAGGATTAGTTGATCCAGGGTGTTGGAATTTATGAATTACAAGAACCATTGGGCAAAGGTGTTGGTACATGAGTAGTTTTTCCAGTTAATGGCTGGGTAGTTAAAATCACCCAGTATTAGGGTGTTTGGCTGTATCTTAATATTTTCCAGTATGTTTAGCAATGTGTAGTGAGAATCTTGGGGTATGGTGGGGGATCTGTAGCAAACAACAATTTGGATTGCAGTCTTACCTAGTGTTAGTTGCACCTGAAGAATTTCAGATGCATTGTGTTGGCCAACTAGCCTGGTGTTGTGAATATCCTTGGTGAATATGGACACTCCTCCACCTTTAGTTTTTCGGTCTTGGTTTGGTAGCCGAAAAGTGTTATAAGAGTTGTAACCTGGTATTGCAGGGGTGCTCTATGGAGCCTTGAACCAGGTCTCAGTTACTGCACAGATATCAATGTTCTCCATTTTTAGGAGTGGCTTGAGAGAGTGCATTTTGAGGTTTAGACTTCTAGCATTGAGTAGCATTACCTTCAGATTTTGTATGCTTGTACCTGTTACGGTGGTGGTTTTGTCCTTTAAACTTTGCCTAAAAAAGGCACTATAGGGGTGGCAAGAGCCTTAGCCAGTAACCTGAATCCCAGGGGTGACAGGTTCAGACCACCTCTGGCAAAGCATCGTGGTCTGTCGATCATGTCATCCCAGACAGACAGATACTGCATCCCCTTTGAATGACACCAGAATCTTAGCCAATTGTTGAAGTCAATCATTTTGTCCTTATACTGTGTCTTCATTCTGGGTGAAGGCAGGATGCTAATTAGGGCTAGGGTCATACCTGCCTGGGCCATGTCTCTTTTCATGTAGTCCAGGGAGGTACATTTCAAGTCATTCACTCCAACATGGAGAATGACCGAGTCATATTTGTACTTGTTGTGGAGTAGCTTGAGTGCATGTGTTATGTGGTGGATACTGGCACCCAGCAGGCAGCTGACTGTAATTTTCTCCTTGTTCAGCCTGTTGAGTGGGACATCAGTGTGCTTGACTATAGAGTCACCTATGACTAAAGTGTTTAGTACGTTGTCTTGCCTTAAGGGATGTTTTTGGTTGGCACACTGGTGTTGTGAGCTATGTGACACTTTGGTTGTGATTGGTGTTTGTTTGCATTTCAACTTTGGAGGTCCTTGTTGCTTGGGCAGGTTACTGTTAAGGGCCTCCACATATGTGGGTTTATTGTTGCTATGTGTGGGTGCTGGTGGTGTGGGTTTAGAAGGGATATGTGTTGCTTGAGGTGTAGTGTGGGTGTTAACCTTCTCTTCTTGACTGTCTAGCGCAATCTTGGGTGGAGGGAGCTTTGCTTCAAATTTGGCTATGTAAGTGCATCTCTTGCAGGTTGTAGTGTTGGGTGGTAGAAGGAGAGGGTTATCTGTGTACATGAGGCAATTGCTGCATTGCCCCAGTATGCCCAGATTCACCAGGTGAACAGGAGAAATCACCGGAAGCTGACACTTGGACATGCCTGGTTTGCTGCTTTTTTTTGTGAAGTACAAGAGCTGTTTTCCCTTACCTTAGCAAGGTACTTTACAATTATAGGCTGTTTAGTGCCTATGATTAATTTCTCCTTATTAATAAGGATAGTTGAGTGTTTGTATCAGTTTAAGACTCCCTAGTGCTTTCCAGCAGGTTTTAAAGCAAGTGCTAGTCACAGGGATGCTTAAAGGTAAGATGAAAAAAATAGTTTATCCTAAACACTGCAGTGTGCACTAGGGGAGTTAGATGTGAAAGTAGGTAACCTAAGCTTTACCTGTCTAAAAAGTTAAGTTTTAGTGTAGCGTCACTATTTTTAAAACAGCAATATAGATTAAAAGTGGGTGGTCACTTTTGTATTCTGGTACTATGGAATACAGTAGGATGGTCAATAAATTTAAATAGTTGAAGGGGAGTGATTTCACAAAATTATAATTTTGTGCTTACTCACACAAGCCAGTAAAAACAGAGAGGAAATGAGATATGTGGTCAAATTAGCATAAGGGGAAGGCAACTAGAAAGACAGTGGTGTTTAAGAACACTACAGTAACCGGGTGGGAGGGTGGGGAAAATTTTCTGCCTGACTCACAAGAGACAGAGCTGTGGTTTCTTTTCAAGTTTTAATATGCAGTTAAAAGAAGAATACAAGTAAAACACAAGGTAAATAAAACAAATCACAGTATTCAAAATAGAAAAAGGCAATAAAGTAATACAACAAATAAAAAGCAAAATAACCTTCCCCTAACAGTAAAGTGTAGCAGAGTCTGGGTGAGCCTTTCTTGTAAAGCTCTGAAATGTTTTATTTTACCCCTTAAATAGAAGGCATAGTTCCTAGCTCCACCCCCTCAGCTCACAGATGATTAACCTTAACTGACCTTTTCTATTGACCTGTTCTAATTTCTGCCTGACTCACAAGAGACAGAGCTGTGGTTTCTTTTCAAGTTTTAATATGCAGTTAAAAGCAGAATACAAGTAAAACACAAGGTAAATAAAATGCATCACAGTATTCAAAATAGATAAAGGCAATAAAGTAATACAACAAATAAAAAGAAAACTAACCTTTCCCTCACAGCAAAGTGTAGCAGAGTCCGGGTGAGCCTTTCTAATAAAGCTCTGAAATGTTTTATTTTACCCCTTAAATAAAAGGTTTAGTTCCAAGCTCCAACCCTCAGTTCACAGATGATTAACCTTAACTGACCTGTTCTGTTGACCTGTACTAATTTCTGCCTGACTCATGAGAGACAGAGCTGTAGTCTCTTTTCAAGTTTTAATATGCAGTTAAAAACAGAATATAAGTAAAACACAAGGTAAATAAAACAAATCACAGTATTCAAAATAGGAAAAGGTAATAAAGTAATACAACAAATAAAAAGCAAACTAACTTTCCCTCACAGCAAAGTGTAGCAGAGTCTGGGTGAGCCTTTCTAGTAAAGCATGAGAATGGTTGGATAAAGGCAGGAGTTAAGAATGAACGCTGGGATGGGCTGTTATGTTAATTGTATAATCACTGGACTTTATGGGCTGTATATGATTATTTGATAGGTAGTTGTGGCCTGTATATGGAGTTCAGAGATTGTGAATTTAGACATGGGTGGGTGAAATTTTGGGTAGGGTATGACAGTGAAACAATGTCTTGATTATGTGGTAGAGCAGAATGGGGTTAAACTTAGCAGAGAAAGAAGGAGTCTCAAAAAACAATCTATTTTGATGGAAGTTGCAAAGGCTATTGCCATGAGATAATTAAATAGTAACAGATTCAATTGGATTTATAATGGTTAACAAGGAGGCAGTTTTGATAGCTTACTCATAGTTGTTGTCATTCATCACTTGTGGAAGAATTTCTTAGAAAATGGCCATGGAAATAATGGGGGAATGAGTTGTCTTATGAGCCAACTATACTATTGTTAGTGACAATATAATTGTTTATATTAGGTTTACATTTGATAGATATAAATTTTAAAACAAGGTAGAGTCTAGTTCTGGCGTATGGACAGGGACTGTAGGATTGTTGTAGCTGAAATTAAGCAGTTAAAATCAAGCTGTACATAAATAAATGTCATTGATGGATTAAAATCTACTAGGGCTAGTTTCTATGATGGGACAGTTACTCAGACCTATGATAAGCACCTACAATTGTGTTGTAGAAGTACAGTTCTTATTTTCTATGAGATACATAGATGTAACAGCTACAAGATCACACAAAGGAGAAAGGAGAAAGTGAGGACAATATAGCACTCATTTTTCTACTTATCTGAGTCTAGCCACCAATTCAGATGCCAGAAATCATTCTGAGTGTTGAACAACTGGCCAGAGACATTACCCAGTTAACAAATGTAAAGTAAAAAAATAAGTTAAGGAAACAAGATTTGGAAACTTCATGGTATATTTGGAGTGAATAAGGATAAAAGTAAAGAAGTAAAGATTATACTTTAGCAAACGCATGCACACACACACACACACACACACACACACACACACACACACACACACACACACACACACACACACACACACACACACACACACACACACACACACACACACACACACACATACGCACATGCCTGGTTTAACAAACATCACATTTTTGTTTGTGGCCATGCCAATACTGTTTACTATGTGTGTGCAATGGCAAGTTTGTGCAGGAGCAGATCTTCACTGTGGCCATAGTAGTGACCTGAAGGAAAATTGTGTATAATCATCTTGTAGCTGCAGTGAAATACAAGCACTCCAGTAAACATCTAGTATGCATGAACCTCAAGAGTAGTCAGTGCAACCTACATGCCAGTTTGTAATGCCTGTGTGCTGATCTATTTTTGCAACCTAAAGATACATATATGCAGAGAAGATTTTGGTGGAAGGTAATAATGTAAGTATGCATAAGGTAGGATAGTAGAGAATGTTGTAGGGCCAAAGATGTAAAAGCATAACATACACAAGACTCCAGAGGGAGGTTGTAACACAATCAGGAATGTAGAAGGCAATGGATAAGGGGTTGAGACATACAAGCCGGTATCATGATTAAGTAAATGAAATTAAAAAGTAAAAAAATGCTTAGAATAGGTTGTGTATAGAACATAAGAATATTACTTAATAAAACCAATAACGGAATCATCAGAATCTAATGAGCACACCTATACTATAATGCAAATGACTGGAAAAACACCCATACAATCCTGAGGGGATTTCAACCCTCAGCTCTCTTTATTTGTATTTTATTAATCACTTCATCTACAAGGTGAGCCGTGGAAGGTGGCATTTCAAAGATGCCAGTGATGCACATACCAGGCGAATGTTATAGAGTAGCAGAATGGAAGCATAAAAGTCTGAAAAAGCATAAATCTCTGAAAAAATGTGACCTCATAAATCTCTTCTTCTGCACTCTAAAATACCCTTTAGTTACAAGGAAAGCCATGGAAGTAGTCGTCCTGAAGGTTGCAGTGAAGCACATAGCAGGCGATTGGTATACATTTGCAGAGTGTAATCATAAAAGTCAGAAAAAGCATGCAACCCTGAGTTGATTTGAACCCTCAATTCTCTTCACACTCTACAAATCACTTCATTTACAAGATGAGCCATGGAAACTGTCAAACCGATGATGCCAGTGAAGCACATAGTGGGGGATTGTTACACATTTGTGGAATGAAAGCATAAAATGCAGAAAAAACATAAAACTCTGAGGGCATTTGAACCCTCAGTTCTCTTGATTTGATCTCTACAAATCACTTCATTTACAAGATAATACATGGAAAGGGTCATATTGAATGTGTCAATGAAGCACATAACAGGTGATTGTTACACATTTGCAGAAGGGAAGCATAAAAATCAGAAAAACATTTTAACCATGTAGAGTATCAGACTCTCAGCCCTCTTTATTTTCATTTTATAAATCATTTTAATTATAAGCTGAGTTATGGAAGTAGTCAGACTAAAAGCATGGGCTTTAGCCTTTTTCATATGTGTACACTGCAGTACAATGATGCCTAGCTTATTTGCATGGTTAATGCCATCTGAGGCCAATATACTAAATAATGACAGGAAATAATTGCTGCTATACAATAACAAGTGCCGTTCCCTGTTGGTTGTACATGGGTATCAATGGTACTCTTCATGACCTATCACTAAAGTGGAGCTGGCATTGTTCCCTCACGGAATAGATGCCAGTTGAATAGATGGCAGCCTATCTCAAATTATTCTAGGCTTCAGCCTTATACTGAGGCCCTTCATGACCCACCTGCTGAAAATTTTGAATGTAATCCTGATGGAGGAGAAGGAGGAATATTGTTATCTCCTCCACAAATCACGTCTGTACTCTAAAACGAGCACCACTCTCATCTTCTCCAGCTTTGATATCTCACATTGAAGAATATCACAGAGGCCTGTCAGATCTCATTTGCCAAATCAGGTGTCATGTGTCCCATATGAGATGCAATGCCAGACATCGATGGGCACCTCATTTGTGCGATGCATGGCAACCTCAGAGACTACAGATATTCTATTATTATAGCTCACACTGACTGTTTGAGGTGTGAAACATGATAGTCCTCGTTCCCAGAATATGCTGGTAAGAAAATATGCTCCCTGGTGGCTCCACATCCAGATGGTTAAATATGGAATGGCACTTCATCTCCTCAACACAATAAGCTGACAGCACATAAACAGTGCTGCACACAGGCACCCAGGCATTTGCAGAGCATTGAGTAGAAATTTGCACAATGTTTACCAGGTGTGCTTGTCACACAATTCAGAAACAGTAATGAGCCGAGCCCTACTTACCATAATCATTGTGCCTAACTAGGTGAATCTATAAGATATTATTGCAACAAGAAGTATATAGCCTCATTGCACTGCAGAAGAAAACGCTTGAGCTAAAGTCTGATTCGTAGTTAAGGTGACTTTGGAAAAAATTTTTCTTCAGCCAAATATATCTACTTGTATAAGGTAAGTGCTCCTTCTCACAATTCCATTAATTTATACTACAGATGCTTTTAACTGTTTTTCAACCTATTGAGTACCTGAGATGTAAGTTTGTCAGTACTTTTAAATGTGTTGTCCAAACTGTATTGAGGGGTATATTGCAAAGGTATAGCAATTAATGGCCTGCAGAAATTTTGGGTTAGATGGGAAGCACACCCTTGAACACATAGTGCAAGACTGTTCAATACAGTTTTAGTGTTGCATGTATTGCACATATGTCATTAAACAAAATATTTTTAACAGTGATAGTAACAGTCATGATTCTTGGTCACTTTCAATCCTCTGCTTTTCTTGTAAGGGATCTGTACTAGTAAACCTATATGTATGATATTTATTTAAAAGGTGTGAATATAGATATGTAACTGTCATGCACACAGACAACATATTATATAGCCAAGAATAATAGTAGTATAATAATAATGGTGTTAGGATTTGTAATGGTGATAGAGGAACAAAGCTATTAATTCCAATGCTTTCTTTACCAAAAGAGCAATGCTTGCAAAACTGGACAAACAGAAAAAGACTAATGTATCTGCTGCAACATCTGCATCGACACTTAAACCCAAATACTCCCAGTTTAATCTCTCCAAAACATTTGGGTTTCTAATACCATAATGAGATCCCCTGGAAGAACCTCATGTTGATTCATTCCCAAGTCAGGTAATAATTAAAGTTCATGAAAATAGTATTGGTTCAGTCTTTGGTGTTACCCAAAAGTGTTGGTTCAGTCTTTGATGTTACCCAAAAGTGCTCTACACAGCACTTGCAATGTGCACAGAGTTGATGCTGTCTGCATTTCATACAGAGTTACATTTATTGGTAGCATTGCTAAACATGAATGCAGATTCTCCTTTATTTGACCCATTGTAACTACTACTGTCGGAACTGTCTGGGTATCTTTCTTCAACATTGCTCTCATTTTTCCAAGCAAATCTTGATATTTTATGACTTTATGTCTCTCTGTACAAGAGACACTGTATCACTAGGTGTAGCAATTTCAATGATTAATGCTACTTTTTACCTTCTTTCATGAATTACTATATCTGTTTTACTTGCGTCTATTTTTTGAATTGTTAGAAACAGGTGATCCCACGTGATGTACATATCATCATTCTGTGTAATGCTTTTTGGATCATGTTTCCGATGCTTCTTATCTACTTCTATATTAATGTTTGCACAACAGTCTTGTCACATTATTGTGCCTTTTAGTGCACAGGCCCTATGCCATGAGTGTATCACACCCAGAAAAAAGGTGTGCGACTGTTTCCAATTCTTATGGACTTTGTAAATCAACATGTAAATAGTCCACTATCCTGGGTTGCCATTATTAACCTTTCATCTTTTGGTGTCAACTGACCTCTCCATAACCATTCCTCTGTCAAATCCTGATCAACATGAGGTTGTTCCAGGGATCACTATACTTGCCACTATATTTATGGCTTTTCCACATTTCTTTCCTTATCATCTGATCCTTCCCCTTATATTCTTTCTTTTGTTTTTTGGTACATTCAATTGCTATTTGATTTTTGTCTACTTCTGGTTTGATTTCTATTCCTGCTTATCCCCTGAATACTTCTGTTAAACTAAGCAAAGAGGTCATCTTAGACTTCTCCTCATGTTGTAAAACTTTCATTATGTTTGGATCTGAAGAGGTCAGCAGATATGTATGCAGTCCTATGACTGCAGATCTATACATGTAATCAATTTTAATGAGGCCCATACCTCCTTCAGAGTGTGGAATATATAATCTTGGTATAGAATGAATTTTATATATAATGTGGTAAGGGTGAATCATTTTTCTTGTTTTTCTGTCCAACTAATCTGATACCATTTGTGACCAGTCAATCACACCAAAACTATAAGTTAAAACAGGAAGAGCAAATTGGTGTATAGCTTTTATTCCTAGATATCAAGGCTGCTGAAGTATTCCTTACTGAATTTTATTTGCATTTGTTCCTTCATAAATTACAAAATATTTATACACTCCTTCCTGCTCAAGTTCCTTTATATCACATTCCTTGCCTAGATTAATATTTTCTTGGTAGTGCAACTTTCCTACTGTAAATATTGCTTTTGTACATTTATCAATACTAAATGTCATTCTTATATCATCGGAGAATGTTGCAATTGTGCTTTCAACTTCTCACCTCATGAAAGTAGATGATAAGTCTTTAAGCAAGGTTGTTTTCTGGGAGCCAGAATGTGACCAAAACATAATTTGTTACATAAATAGTTTAATGGATTAAGGGTAACACTATACAACAGTGATGACAAAGAATCAACCTGAAACATCACCCTTTTAATTTTTATCCCTGGGATAATAATTTGTTCTTTATCATAACTTAACTGCAAAGTTGCTTGTTACTATTTCATGGTCACTGCAAAGTAATCAGTAATTGTAGGGTACATCTTATGTATTTGTAAGCACTCTTTTATCCATGAATGTGAGATGCTGTCAAATGTTTTTTGTAATCTATCCATGGCATACTTAGATTCTTCCCCTTTTTAAAATTCTCCATTATGACTTTAACAACAAATGATCCTTTGTTCCATAAGACTTTCTTGTGTTACCCTTTTATTCCATTGCCACAATTGAGTTTTCTTTTAAATGACCATAAACTCTGTTGGCATCAATTCCACTGTATAGTTTATACAGCATTGGAAGGCAAGTAATTAGTCTATAGTTTTTGGGATATCTTGCAAAGACTCCTAAAGAGTAGTATCATTTTTCCTGTTATGAAAATTGGTATCTGTTCAGGGTGTGCTTATAAACAATTCTTACTCATAAAACCAAAAAGGACCCAAAAGAAGCTGTGGATTCCAGTATTCCAGTATAAAAATCTTTAATGTAGAAAAGGCCACATAAAATCATATCAACATAAGTGCTTTCATAGGTATGTATTCCACTTCATTAGATGCTAATGAAAACCTTAAAGCCACTTATATAGGTTGATTCAAACTAGTCACATGACAAAAAATATCAGCTGACATAAAACTTTGTGAGTCAAACTTTTAAAGCTGCAGCATATATTGCACCATAATAAAAAAATCTCTGTTACTTCTATTTTACAATAAATGAATATAATACAAGCTAAAATAAAACATATTGAATTAAGACAAATATAAAAATTACTGTGGTGGTGGTGCTGCTGTAGCGTTGTCGCCTCACAGTTAGACGTTGCCCGTTCGATCATCAGTTAGAGTGTCTTCTGTGTGGCGACATGGGTGAACAGGTGTTCCTTCGTTGAAGGTTGTGCATTAGGCCCGGCAAGCCAGTATGTAAAACTCTACTGCCAATCATTAGCGGACTGGAGTTCCACTGTGGCGACCCCTAACTGGGAAAAAGCCGAAAGACACAAACAATAAAACCATGCAAAAGGTAAGTGCATCTATGTTTATGGACACAGAATTACCTAAAAAGAGGTACCTTTTTTAACATTGGTTTTAAAGGGACATGGTCATTCAGACCATGTCCACTATCTGCCCTCAACTTAACTATCCATTTTGCTTCAAGGGTCTCTGTTGCATTGCGTACATCTCCTCTTCTAACGTTCTCATATATTCTTCCTATAATAAGAAACATGAAGGTATGTTCTGTGTCTGTATCATATATATGTTTAGGCAATGCACTAATTCTATCTTTTCTGCTTATGTGATGCATATGTTCCCTCACTCAATCCTTTAAGGGTCTGATGGTCTTCCCTATGTAAATTTTCTTACATTTCTGACACCATGCAAGATAAGCTACATGGTTGGTGTCACAGGTGGCATATACATTACAACTATCATCAGGATGTAAAAACATAGAACTTGTATCTGTCATATTAGAAAATTTACAATGTCTACACGGGACTGTGCCTATCCTCCCAGAACCCTCAGGTCTACTCCTGGGATAGCACAACTGTCTTTTAAGTGATAGATTATTCCTCAATGAAAATCTAGGCCCTGGATCTACGATGGTGCTTAAAACTTTGTCAGAAGTCAAGATCCCCAATTCTTTCTAATAATATCCTTATATTTATTCACATCCGTAGAATAGCATAAGGGTCCCCTTAGAGTCCTGACACCATTGCTGCTCTTTATTACTTCTTTTCATTTGGAAAATAAGGTTCTGCTGCTGTATCTCTCAGCACGGCTACCTGATTTAAATTACCTGATATCATGTTTTCGTCATACCCCCTGTCTAGAAGTTCCTTCCTTATGACATCCAAATGTATCTTAAAATCAGAGCGTCTGATTTCCTATGTTGTTTAGTATACACCCTATTACTTTCATCTATGCATACTGTGGTGTCCAGAAAATCCTGTCATGTTAATCACCTCCTGTCACATGATAGTATGCATCCCCCTTACATCTTTAAAAACGTTGTGAAAAAACAGGCTTTCAGAGCCTTAAGACTAAATGTCAGAGACTCTGATTTTAAGATGTAATCCTGTTGTTTACCCCAATCCACAAACCCCCAGGTCATGCAGGAAGTAACCTATAACATAACACATGTACAAACATATAATATATGGAAGTGGGTGGTCACTGTTTTAAAGACATATGGTTGCCCTGATAATTCAGAATGGGCACTGTGATACAGTTCAGAAATCTGCAAGCAAGAATATTTTGTGTGTGTCTGTGTCATGCTGCGCCACATGGATTTGTACAAAAAGTTAGGGTGACAGGAAAATATCTTGGCAGGACCTTCCATACAAATTCTACAGACAATGGAAAGTCATGGCAGAGAGTCATATGAGTAATATGTTGCAGCATACCATAGCTGAGGCAAAGGTAAATGTAATACATTGCAGTGCTGAAAAATAGGCAATGTCTAGTCCATAACTATGGTCCATGACACGGACAAAACATATCATTTTATCACACCAAGGTTATGCAGGTTAATGCACAGACTTGCTATTCTGTGCTTTGGACATCAACAAATCCCCGCATCATTAGGTGGAGAGCAGGGCACAGTCATCATTTGCACAGTTGGGAGCACATATCACAGATGACTGCAAAACTGTGAGTTGAACACAGCAGACAGATGACTTGGGAGGTACAAAACAGTCTGAGATCTCATCTCCTAGTCGTGTAGTCAACTTGCCACAATATGACCATTGACATTTGCCACTGTGTCAACTTGTAGTGTCGGGGCTTGAGGATGTCCAAAGCAGGTAAGAGTTAGAATGACATTATTATGAGCATTCACCTGACAGGGTGAGTAATGTGTTGATCCTGATCAATATCATTGCTCATGAAGTGTCGTCACCCTCAAGCAGCAGTGGCAGCTTTCTGTTCACAGGTAACAGAGAAGTGGCAGAACCACAAGATCACTGGCATTGCCCACTGCCTTGGCTCTCCTTTATGTTAAAACTTGCAATGTCTAATCAGGATATCTTATTTATTTTGCACACACACACACACACACACACACACACACATATATATATATATATATATATATATATATATATATATATATATATATATATATATGTGTGTGTGTGTATATCTCAGAGTACATTCTTTTTTTCCAGTGAGAGGGCATATAGTTATGATGGTTACTATGGTTATATGTTATAGAATATGGGATTAACTTTCCAGCTGTGGGGTGTTTATGAGATTTGTGTCAGTCCATTCTACAACTGTAATTGTGTTTGTAGCATATGTGTGCGATCTTTTTTTTTTTATTGTGACATCCTTCTTTCTAGCTGTGAAAGAGGAAGAAGTGAAGGCACACTTTCTAGGGTGCATGCCTTCTAAAGGCTCTAGTGCTGGATTACCAGTGGCCAACAGGTCTGCCTTACAACATTTCCCTTGTTGGGGTGACCTGGAGAGATCCTTGATGCCTTCTGTGTTCACTTCTCAGGACAGAGGACAAGGCTCCTCTTCTAAAAGAGGTCATAAGAAGTCTACCCTGATTTCCCATCATCAGTTGCAGAGACTAGTTGCTACTGAGGTGCCCTGGCAACTGGATGCCTGCCTTAACAAGATGGAGAGTCTTCTGGCATAACGTGTGGAGTAATGTGACCAGCAGTCTCCACATATCAGGTGACTAGGAAAATCTCCAGCCCATAACATTGGCTATAGGAAGTCTCCAGCCCTTAACATTGGCTATAGGAAGTCTCCAGCCCTTAACATTGGCTAGCAAGACATTCAGCCATGCCAGAACCCTATCCTATCCTATTACTTTCCTGGTAATTTTTCTCTCTCATGTGTCATTCCCCATTCCTGGTTGATTTCCCATCCCTCCCTATCACAACCTTGTCATACTCCGTATGTCTGTGTCTATGCATTATATGTGTAAGACTCTGTTTTATGTTTTCCTGTCTGCCCCTGCTACCAGATGTTCCCCTCTGTTCTATTCACAGTCTCTCTCAATACCTCCCCATTCAGTAGTGTAGCTAGGATAGAGCACAGGTGGCAGCTTCCCTAGGTGCAAAATGCTAAGGGGCATCTGTCAGATACCGAGCAGAGCATTACCAGCATTCAGAAATGTTTTTTTTTTTAATAATGTAAATGCTACTGTTTGCTATAACTGTAGCAAGCAATTTGCTAGTGTTTAAAGTAAAATATTTTTTTCTTAATAATGTAAGAGCTTTATCACTCCATTTTTTAAAACTGTTTTCCTTTTCAAGTCTGAAGAGCTGTGTGAGGGAGGGGCATAATAGTTAGCTACACCTGTGCCCCATGTACTGTTATTGTCTTTATATAAACAAGGCTCTTTTCCTGAAAAATATCCTTCTTTTCCCCATCATTCATACCTCATGGTTACTATTGTTTGTTACCACTCTGCTTGATGTTTTTTCCCTATTCTGTCTACCCCATTCTTTCCTATTTATTTGACGACCAAGGACTGCACGTTCCCATGCAAATCGATGGCGGTCTATCTGTTTACCACAATGCTGCCATTTTTGTGCTAAATGAGTGCAGGAAGCTGCCATGTGGTGCTGTAATGCAGAAGTGTGCCCGCATTGACTCAGCCACACCAGCCTGCCTTTATTGTTCATTGTGATGTATATCCTATCAGCCATCCTCCCACTCTAAAATGACTTCACTGCTTCTCCCATTTGCACTATATTTCTCTTTAATTATGTGGCCTTTTCCTTGGACTGCTATCAATATTCAATGACTAGAATGTCTGATTAATTATACGGCTCTTCATGCAGTCTTAGCGTTAAAAATTAGTGCTGCATAAGATTGCAATGCATATCTCTAATCACATCCCTTATTTATTTTTCTTAATTTTCTCATTCAATACTTTTATTTTTTCCAATCTGCAATACCTGAGTAAAATTAAATATTGCAAAATGTATTAGAACAGTACCACTGTTTTTGTGATGTAGAGGAAATGTAATTCAGAAATGTACGTTTAATTGCAATTGCATTACTGTTCTTAAAATTCACATGTGATACTGTTAAATTGTTAAATACAACTGCATAGTGCAACATGAATGAAATAGCTGCACATACTTTTCTGCAGTCCTGCAACAAAAGTAAAATACATATTTTTCATTACTGAAAGAAGGTAATACTTTGCTCAATGAATTGAAATATTGGCACTTTACTCAGTGCAAAATGGTAAAAAGGCTGATATATATATATATATATATATATATATATATATATATATATATATATATATATATATATCAATAACTTAGATTATAACATTTTTATAAGAATAATACAGGGGAGAATGGAAGGAATGGTCTGTACTTCTCCCCTCTAGGCTTTTGAATATTAGGTAAAACATGGTTTATAGCCACAGGAAGCACACCAACATTTCAAGGTTATAATGCCTTCCACACATTTAGACTATCTACTACACCAACAGGGATTAAAGGTGGAGGTGTCTTGATTTACATCAAAAATAAATATACCTCAAAGCTAGTCAAAAAGGACAATGCACTTGAGTTTCTCCATGTTCAAGTCACTATAGGCAAAAATCCAGTACCACTTTCTTGCAAGCTATACGTCCCCCTCTATGATCCAGGAAACCCATACCATGTATTTAAACTTATTGGAAACACTCACCATCCAACCCAATACCATATTCATGAGTGACTTTAATCCCCCCACTATTAACTGGGAATACTATACAACTCCAAACATACATACACAGACATTCCTGGATTTTGTAAACACAAACTCCCTGGACCAGATTGTCAATAAACCAACTAGGAGTGCAACCATACTGGATCTGGTCCTAACTAATATGGGAGAGTACTGCACATCCCCTAGTGTAATGCCTTCCCCAGTAAAGTCAGACCATAAAATGGTCTCCCTTGTAGTAAAAATAAAACCTGGACCCCCATCTAACCCTGGAATATTCAGGAACTACTCTAAGGCTAACCTCCAGCTATTAAGTGATAACCTGGCAAAATGTCAAGCCCCCATAAACCCTGAGAACACTGCTGCCTATGCAGAACTGCTCACAGAAACCCTATGCAAACATGTTAATAGCTGCATAGAGGCAGCTGTACCCACCAGGAAGAAGTATGGAACTAACTCAAAAAACAATCCACCCTGGTAGAATCACAGAGTCAATAGGAAGTATAAGAGAAGGAAGAAAATCATAACAAAAATTAGGAGGTGCAGCACCCAGCAGGATAAAAGTACTTTCATCAAACTAAACAAACAACTCAGAGGGCAAATAAAGTCTACCAAAGCAAAATTTGAGGTAAATTTGGCCTCCCAAGTCAAGGACAACTGCAAGGCATTCTTTAGTTATGTCTGCAACATCAAAGGCAATACACAATTGTGTGCAGAGCTCATTGTAAATGGAGCCACCTATACTGAGCCAGAAGATATAGCTAAACGTACTGGTCAGCAAATTCCTCTCCAACTTTACCCCTCCCCCCAACCTTCCCTCAGGAAATACCATCAAATACAACTCACCCTGCTATCACTAGGGAGCAGGACCTTAATGCTTTTTCTAAGATGAAGAACATTGGATCAATGGACCCAGGCAACATCCCAGGATGCCTTCTAAATAGCTTGAAACATTATCTATCAGGCCTTATGGAATTGCCATTTAACTGTAGCCTGCAAACAGGCTTCATGCCTCATGAATGGAGAACAGCAATAGTCATCCCTCTGCAGAAAGGTGGACCATCTACAGACCCATAAGTCTTACTAGTCTCATATGCAAAGCCATGGAAAGAATTATAATGGAAATGCTCCGTAATGATATAGTAAACCTCCAGACACTAGACCCAACCCAATTTTGTTTCATCAAGGGCAGGTCATGCATACTCAACCTGATAAACTTTGAGAAGATCACCAAAGCAATGTATGAGGGCAAAATGGTTGACACTGCTTACCTTGACCTGACCAAGGCATTTGACAATACCAAATTATTACCAAAGTCAAGAAGTTAGGTACAAACCCTTATGGCTCACAGACAGGACACAGGAAATTAGAATTGGTCAGTCCACCTTTACAAACAGGCCAGTCAAAAGTGGAGTCCCTCAGGGATCAGTCCTGGGGCTGCTACTTTTTGTCATTTTCTTCTCTGAAGTCAAGGCCAGTATCAATGGCCTCCAGCTGACAAAATTTGCAGATGATTGCAAATTTGGAGCTGTCAATGAATCCCACACTGACACAAATGTTCTCCAGCAAGGGCTGACATAGATATAAAATTAACATCAGGGCAATGGACTAAAACTAAATGCCAAGAAGTGCATAATAGTATAATTCAGGAAGTTATCCACCCCTGGTAACTATCAAATTGACAATACACCCCATAGAGGATGTAGTAATCAGGGACTTAGGGACATACATAGACATTAATCTAATCTTTGACCATCATGTGTCTACAGTAGTGAGGAAGTAATTTTATTTTGTGCAACTTATAAACAAAGGTGTGGCATCTACATCCAAGGAAGTCATAGTTTCACTGTATTCTGCATTCATCAGACCTGTAATTGAGTGCAATGCTCCCTTTGGTATGTACCTAACCATACATTTCCAACAATTGGAACATACACAGAGCTTCCTCACTAAAAGAATACAGGGGGTAAGTAACATGTCCTATGCTTACCACCACAAGGCCCTATCCCTGTATTCTGTCTCGTATAGGCTGTTGAGGGGAGATCTATGCCTGGTACACAGGGCATTGTCAGACCCCACTCTGATGGACCTCCTGCATGTCTGCAAAACAAACAGCACTAGAATCACCCATTCTAAAGTCTTAAACCTTGCCTGTGATATAAATAGGACCTACTGGAGACACAAATATGAATCTCAGAGACTACCCTGTTTCTGGAACAGGCTCCACATCCATGTGAAGCACAGTTCCTCCCTAACCCAATTCATTGGATGGGTAACAGGAAATTATTCCCTGGTTTGGCACCTATGTCTATAATGAACACAGGCAGCCTGTAAATGTTTCATCTCCCAAGCCCCTTCTTACACTTATCAAGAGTACCAGAACTTGTCAGAGATTTGGGATGCATGGCTAGGCTTAAAAAGGCCCTTGTGGTCATTAGCCTAGTAAACACCTTTGAACCTATGAATGTATAAAACAACAGATCACTAACTGGCAGACACAGTTTGTCAGCAAAGTGGGACTGTTAGTTGTTAATGACTTAATGTATACAATCCCAAACCATAACCTACCCCTGCCATAGCCTAAACATTACGCATTAGGTCACTAAACTCCCTTTCCCTAAGCCAGTGCACTTCACACATACAGATACATAAGTATAGAAGCAATCAAATAGACATTTATCTAAAGTAGTATTGTGTTGTATCTTCATTATAGTCAATATATATGACATATCAAGTTGCTATTGAGTACAGGACACTTCATAGTGTTTTAGTTGCTTGTTATTAACTGCATCAGAAAAGCCATAATACAGTATTAAGATTGCAAAACTATATTAGCAGATTATGTGGTTCAGTATATAGAGGTAGTACAATGTTGTATAAAATTAGCAGGTTTATGTAGTATAGTACAAAATAGTTCTATTTTTAATGTTAGGGGAAATTATTTCAGAAAGATATAATGCATTAGTGATGGATGATGCTGTTAATATTACATAAATGATTCAGTCTTTCAGTAGTAATATAAAATGAATGCTACATATAGAACATTATAAGATACTGTACATGGCCAGCCTTAGGGACAAGAAAGCTTGGCAGCCACCAATGACTCCAGGTAGGCAATGTGCACTTTTATTTATGTTATTATGTTATTTACTGTTACAAATAATGAGTCCCCTGTCCAATACAATGAAGACTGCAGTGTTCTGTAGGGAAATGGCTTTGGGAATTGCCCCAGGAATATAGACCACCTCCAAAGAGAGCCTTCAGGTTTTTCGGATTGGTTGTCTAGAATGTAGGTGAAATAGCAAGATGTAAAAGCCTGGTCATTTTAAAGTAGTAAGTGGATGGGATGTTTGTAGTGAAAATGTCAGTGGTAGCTCATTACCAGCAATGCTGTTGTTAGGGTTATAGTACATAAGTATATTTTTTATCCTAGCTGGCAACCAGATATTATGGATAGTGCATGCAGCTTTGCAGGACTAGTGTTTATTTGCATGACTTTTTTTGGAATTCGTTCCTTGGTTGGCTACTTAGTGCATGGAACAAAGTTGAAATAAATTTCTGGAGCCATTATTTTTACCACAGTAAAAAATCTGAGGGGTACATGGTCAGCAATTTGTGCATAATTTGGGGGAAACGGGGGGGGTCTGTGGAGATGAATATGACTTACTCTGATGCATTTGCTTGACTTTAACAGTTTATTCTGGCTTTAGAAGACAAATGTTTATTTGCTTGAAGCATGCCAAAACACTCTGTTGTGGCTATTGTTTGTTTGAAATAAAGCTGAAATACACTATTTGGACATTATCCTTTCTTTATCATGACCAGCGGTTTGAAGTACATACAGTCAACAAAGCAGCTAAAACTGCTGAAAGGCTGTCTGTGGATGACATTAACTGATCTTTTTCCTCATTTACTCAGTTTAAACCATAATTAAGCTGCCTTTGGAAGACTAGTTAACATGTGTGGGAAATTATCATACCGTAATGTGGCTTATTTTACAAATGTATTACAACTGTAAGGCATTTGAATGTCAAACTGAGTTGTACAGATGCTTATGTTACAGATGCGAAAGCAGCAAATGCACTGTGTGCAAAATTCCGTATCTGTGTCTTGGGAATTCGCCTCTATTCAACGCTCATAACAGTCCACAACACCTTCAATGAAACCAAGTAGAAGTGAACAAAAGTTTATTGTAATGCCAACAAACAAAGAATGGTTAAGCGCTTTCACTTGAATAAAACAAGCTTCCTCAGAACACCATAGCTTGCATCACAGTTGTTTAAATAACATTTTTTGTGCCAAATTTCAGTTTGAAATTTTAAAGCTGTACACACATCCTATAACCATTGTTCTCTATTCATAAAATATTAAATAATATTCATATTATTTCTAAAACAATGTTACATATAATATGTGTTAATGAACTAGTTAAAAAACTGAAAGAATGTTAACAAAAACATTTAGATCATATCAAAACATGTTTGAAAACATATAACAGTGTACCTTATAGATAGTTCATTTTAAGACCAGTAGTGGTTTGACAGATACAGTGTCATTTAAACCTGGGATTCTATATAGGTAAGACTCAAAGGAGTTTAAATAAACGTATATATTCTCACCTTTACAGCATCAGAAGGAAGGATGAAAAAAATGCTTTGTACAAACATATTAAACAATATGGTGACAAACATTATTTTAATTTTGGTATAGTGGACATTGTGCACACCAGTAATAGAGGGGGTGATTTTAATAATTTATTATTATATAAAGAATTTTGGTGGCAAATATATACGGATGCTTCCACTATACCAGGTGAATTCCCAAGACACAGAGATGGAATTTTGCACACAGTGCATTTGCTGCTTTTTCTTTTCTAGTTGAACTTTTATGGTTGCTGCACTGTTTGCTTCAGTTGAGTTCTATGTTACAGATGCATTAGAACTGTATGGCATTTGAAAATCAAAATGTGTTTGTAAAGTTGCTAGTGTTGAAAAATGTATCAACACTGGATCCTGCTGGACAGGAATGAAATGTACATGCAGGTAGTAACTAATTAAATGTACATACTGTAACCGAGAAGAGCAGGGTTTAAACAACTAGCCTACTTTAAGAAAAATAAGGAACATGTAAATGAGCTGTTAAACTATTAAAATGTCATCCCACAGTGATAAATAGGACCAAAGACAGCAGATCTGTAAGAAGCCATTGTTTAATAGCCTCTGTAAAGAAGAGGGGAAGTACTGTAATTGTTTCATGCCTCAAAGTATTTAGATGTGTATTGCAGCAAGTCTATGCTAAATTACTGTCTCAGCTTCAAAGGGGGGAGTGTGGCAATAAGAGCCAGATGACCAGATGTGATGTCATCTGGTAGCCAGCCAAGAGATGATATTTTATATGAAAGATTGATTTCAGTGCTCTGTATTCTGTATTCTGTTTTGCGCCTGACAACAAGAAGGGCCATTCACCACATCATCTGTCTTGCTCTATTAAGTAAGTAGGAAATAGTAATTATCTTAGATTCAGTCAGGAAAATATAGTGAAGCTTAGTTTTGATATTTGTTTATATTTGTCTAAGTCTGTCCATCAATGTTATTTTCAATAGTTCCTGTAATTTGAACTATTTGGTTTGCTGTAACTATATATTCACTATTTTCATGTTCTTTTATTATTTGTTATCAAATATATTGAAAATTTTAATTGTGGCTGGTCCTTTTTAGAAAATATTTAAGCTCTGAGAGTATTTTCATATATTTATTTGGTGGTATTGTATGGGCCACTCCTGAAAAATCCTTGTTGGGTGGCCAACATTACTATTTCTATTAATATTGACTTCACTCAGCATAACTGGATATCCTTTTTAGAACCTTATAGTAACTGACTGGTGGCAGTGAATCTACCTTTTAGTCTGGGCAAAGTTGGTAGAGCAAGTAATCTGTGTCAGCCTTTCCCAAGTGTTTGTCTCTGGAGGAAAACTAAATCTCTAAGAATGTGTGTGTGTCAGCTACTTTGAGTAGGGACACGAAGTGATGGTTTCATAGAGGGGGTGCTGGAGGACTTGACTTGGACACGTGGCTGAGGACCTAACCCTACAGCTCTATCAGTGGGGAGCCTTATTGGGGATATACAGAAATCATGAACTCGGGCTGAGTGTGTTCCCTGTTTTCTCTTAAGGGAAATTGTGCTTGATGCAGAAAGGTCTGAATCTGGAAATACTAAGTGCATCAATTTGTATTCTAAGTGAATGTCATTCTGCAATGTCAGTGGTTCTTGATTACTGGCGCAGGATGGGGACATCAGATATTGGATAGCAGTAGTGAGAGCCTCACATATTGGTGAGCAATGGTGTGAATATTAATTGAACTTCTATAGTCTGTAAGCAATTGTCACAAAAAGGTGTCTACTCTCAGCAGCCACAAAGTAGACATTCAGCGTTTCATTTCACAATAATTTTATGTATTTACTTTTTGTTAGCTTAGTTAGTCAGTGAGAGCAGGCAAGGATGTCAGCAGTGGATTATGGCAAGCTGACAAGGAACCAGTTGGCTGAGATGTGCCAAGCCAAAGGACTGGTACATGCCATCCTGACTAAAGGGGAAATGATTGCAACCTTAATCACAGCTGCAGCACAGACCAGCAACCAGGAAGACAACCACTCTGGCATTGGAGATGTACAGCTGTCAGAAACAGAACAGTTCAGCTTTTCCTTGGAGGACTTAATAGTTGAAGAGATTTGAACTGGAGGCCAAATGTTTGGAAGTGGAATCATCAGAGGGACTGCAGTATTTGGAGGCTGAAGAAAATGAGAAGCACCATCAACATGAGGGGGAGATGCTGACTCTTTGTCAGGGTCAAGGAGGTAATGGGGAAGGGAACAAGTGAACCCCAGAAGTAATGAAAGTCAGTAAATTTCTTCCACAATTTACAACTAAAGATAATTTTGATAGTTTTATTCATATATTTGAAAGGATATGTAAACAGTATAATGTTGACCAAGGGCTCTGGGTACAGTTCCTGACCCTCTTATTCAATGATAAAACTGTAAGTGCTGTTTCTAAATTCTGATACTAATTGCTTAGATTATGATACAGTCAAAAATGTTTCTTTGGAATGTTTTTAAGTTAACACCTGAAGCTTACAGAAAAATGTTTTGTGAGCATAGACACAAGACAGATGAAAGTGTGTGTGATTATATTGCTGAGTTAAATACTTATTTCATAGGTGGGTGAGTGGGTATCAGGTCACCACTTTGCAAGGGCTGGCAGACCTTTTGGTGAGGGAACAAGCCCTTAGCACTTTGCCTGAGGATATGAGAATCTGGTTGGCAGATAGGGAATGCAACACTGCAGGTGAGCTGGGGAAAAAGGGGGATCTCTACTTACCAATCAGAGTATTACTGCACAGAAAATGGATATCCAGTGCTGCACATGGATATAAGAGAACCCATAGTGGGCATAAACCACCCCAGCAGAGTCTTCCAGTAACAGGGGAAGCCACTAGTTCAGATACACAGCCAGGATCAAGGGTAAAATGTTTTAAATGTAACCAGTGGGGCCATTTAACATATAGATATCCACAGAGACAAGATGGAGAACAAAATATGGGGGAGCAAGCAACTGGGAATAACAGAATGCCAGTGATAAGTTTTCTGGAGGCAACAGGGGTACTGAACTACTACCAGAGTTTGTATCCTATCTTGGTAGATGGAAAACAGGCCACTGTCAAGAGAGACACGTTCTCTGATATAACATTGTGAAGCCTGCAGTGGTTAAAGAGGATCAGTGCTTGCTTGGGCAGTCTACATCAGTCACAGCTTTAGGAGGGATCACATTCTAAATGCCTTTTGTCAGGGTTCATCTTGACTGGGAGGGTGCAGAAGGCAGCAAGCAAGTAGGTGTGTCTGAGGATATTCCTTCAGATGTCTTGATAAGAAAGGAATTTTATAATGCAGTACCTTGTGTGCATGCAGAGACATGAAGTCAGGCTTGGAGGCAGGCATGTGTGTCTGTTAGCATGAGGAAGATCCAGGGAGACTGCACCCCTGAAGCCAGGACTGGTGATGTGGCTAATTCAGGGAGGGAACTACCCTGTAGCAGTGAGCCTGAAGATGAGCAGCAGCTGCTGGTAGGTACTGATGTTCCCTTAGACAGGGTGATTGCAAGGGCAGAGGTGAGTGGTAGTACCCAAGCTGGTAGTGAGACACCACTGTCAGAGGATACCAGACTTCCTGTGGAAAGGGAGCTGGAAAAGTCACAAATATAGAGTTGAGACATGCTTATCTCTCAGACCCTACATTACAAGGCTTGAGGGAGGTAGCTAGGGAGGCACCTGATTTGCAAGAAAAATGGGAGTCTGTATACTGGGACAAAGGGTTACTGTATAGAGAGTACACCCCTGAGGGTGGGCTATAAGGTGAGGTAATACAGCAGTTGGTAGTGCCCAGAGCCTACTGTCTGACACTTCTAGCCATAGTCTGTGACATTCCCTTTGCAGATCATATGGGCATAAAGTACACCAAGAGACATATTATGCAGAAATTTTATTGGCCTGGGATTGCCAGGGATGTAACAGGGTATTGCAGGACCTGGCTCTGAGCAGTGCCAAAAAAAGAAGGCAAGACAGGAGACAAGGTCAAAGCTCCTTTGATGCCTTTGCCTGTGATTGAGAAGCCATTTCAGAGGGTAGCCATGGATACTGTGGGGCCTCTGAGTACCCCAAGCTCCACAGGGAAGCAGTACATCCTGATGGTAGTAGATTATGCTACTAGATACCTTGCAGCAGTAGCTCTGTCCTCCATTGAGGCAGAGAAGGTGGCAAATGCTTTACTAGAGATTTTCAGCAGGGTAGGTTTCCCAAAAAAAATACTGACTGACAGAGGTGCCACTTTCATGTCAGACCTGCTGGTTTGTCTGTAGGAGCACTGTGGGGTGAAGCACCTAAAGACTATCCCCTACCATCCCCAGACTAATGGTCTTGTGAAGAGGATAAACTCTACACTAAAGACCATGCTATTCTATGGGCATTTGCAGACCAGTTTAAGAAAGAGAGAGGGACAAATATTTTCCCCTTCTGTTGTTTGCATACAGGGAGGTGTCCCAGGAATCCACAGGCTTTTCTCCCTTTGAGTTGCTGTATGGGCATAGGGCAAGAGGGCCTTTAGATATGATTTGTGATGAGTGGGAGGGTGAATGTGAATCCCACAATGAGTCTGTTGTGGCATATATCCTAAACCTCTGGACAAGGCTTAGGGAGCTGATGGGCTTTGCCCAGGAGAACCTGGCAGGAGCCCAACAGCAGAAAAAGGTCTGGTATGACAGGAATTCTCAAGCCAGAGAGTATGCTGTGGGACAGCAGGTTATGGTGCTCATTCTTGTCAGACACAATAAGCTTCAGGAAGTTTGGGGGGACCCTTCAGACTGGTAAGGAAGGTCAGTGATGTTAACTACATGGTAGAACTGCTAGGCAGGAGGCAGGGGCACAAATTGTACCATGTTAACATGATGAAGCCTTACCATGATAAGGAGGCCCTTGTGCTGAGTATTTGCAGTAGATGGCAGGAGGAGTCTGAGAGGGATCTGGTGACTGATCTCCTCAGTGTGCCTCAGACTGACACCTCGGTGGAAGGGGTAGTAATGTCCCAGCAGCTATCTCCTATGCAGATTCGAGAAATCCTAGCAGTGTTACAAGAGTTTGTGAACAGGCTAGATAGTGTGAACCTCAGCATGTGAGCAGGCATTCCAAAAGCTTAAAGGGGCTCTGGGAGGACCTCCTGTGCTAGCCAGTCCAAATTACACAATCCCAGTGTAGCTAGGACTCAAGACATGGAATGGGGTAGAATATTTCCAGATAGACTTATTTCTCTCAAGTCACATTTCTCAAGGATCACTTGAAAATCTAGCTTGAATCGTCAAAGGGGACAGAGATGTATTGATATGGGCTAGTTCCAGCACAGCCAGCTAGAGGTCTGTAAAGAATGATAGCCATTAAGGCCTGGGGGGGCAAATGCTCTTAGCCTTAGCTGCCATAATAGTTCCTTCCTTTCCAACAAAAGTGAATCCATCCCCCTCCCATGTTTGGGATTTATATGGTCAATTGCCATAAAATTAAATTTAGTTTTAGCATCATGGGAAAGCAATTTTGTGTTCAAACATCCATTTATATCAGAGAAGGTACATCTGTACACGAGGTTTTTGGATGATATTTTTATTATTATGGAAGGAGATAGAGAGGCAGCGGAGGGCTTGGTCAATGATTTCAACAGTTCAACTGAATTTTTGAGATTCACTTGGGACTACCAGAAAGAGAGGGTCACTTATTTGGATGTTGATTTAATTAAATCATCCGAAAATGGATATTTGTTGGCCAAGATTTATCGTAAACCTACGTGGTCTAATAGTTACCTACATTTTGAGAGTAACCATCCTTACCACCAAAAACGTGCTATTGTGAAAGGACAATTGGTCCGGGCAGCTAGGATGGTCACTGTGTTTGCTGATTTTTTTGCTGGAAATGGATAGAATTTATGAATTGTTTTCCAATGGAGGCTACCCGACCCCCATGTTAGTAGAATTAATGACGGAGGTAAAACACAAGAGAAGATCTGGGTTTTATCAACCTTTATTGGGGTTGGACCCTGGGGGATCAAATGCATTAAATGAGTCAGCTAACAATTGTTGGTCTGTTAATCATTCCATGAGGTTTGTAATGACCTATAGTATGGATGCTCCAAGTATCAGCACTTTCATTAAAAGGTTTTGGGCTGTCGCCACTAGTGAATTTGATGGGTTACAACAGTTGGGACAGCAGGTAAAATTTACCTACAGAAAGGGACCTGGCTTAAAAAATATCTTAGAAAGCCAATCAGGAGTAACCGACATAAGAGCTGGAATGTTTACATGTAATTCTTGTAGATATTGTAGATTTGTCAAAACAGGGCTTCATTTTTATATATGAAACAGTACTCATTTAGTAAAAGGAAGGTACAATTGTAAAAGTTCTCATGTTATATATGTAGCAGTATGCAATTCCTGCTTGAGTTTCTATGTGGGAAAAACGGACAGGAAATTATGTCAACGCATGTATGAACATTCTTATGCTATTAAGAAGAACAAGGAAGAGAATGCCCTGGCAAAACACATCCAGGAGTTCCCTGAGCATGGGTTTAATTTTATGGCAATTGACCATATAAATCCCAAACATGGGAGGGGGATGGATTCACTTTTGTTGGAAAGGAAGGAACTATTATGGCAGCTAAGGCTAAGAGCATTTGCCCCCCCAGGCCTTAATGGCATGCTGTCTATAGCATGTATTTTAAAGCTGAAGAGCCTGGAGAGGTAGTTCCTTCGGCTGCCTGAGTTCCACCATTGAGTTGCAAGTGCTTAGTTGCAAGCCCTAGAATTTGTAATTTCACATAATTTTTTTGTAATCATTGCACTATTATATATTTGTTTGGTGAAAGTATTTTTTGTCTAAGATATTGACTCTCTCTGAGTTGCAAGTGTATTGCATGTGATTTTTGAATTATATGAATTTTTGTATGTTTTTAATATATAAATGTATTTTATTGCATTTCATTCTGCGTTTTAATTTTAATTTTGGTCAGTCGGATGGCAAAAATATCACATTATTTCATAGGGCAACAAATATTAAGTAGGAAAAAGCCATATGATTTTTATTTGATGTAGAGATGCTGTATCACTTTAAATGGTGGAATAAAGGAAGTGATGTCATAGATGAAAGGGATTTTAAAGTCAGTGTCACCATTTTGAATTTTTGTTGTTACATGTTAACTATTTCTGAGGAAGTTGGTCTTGGGACTGACGAAAAGCTATAATTTGAAGGCTTTAATAAACTGGTGCATGTTTTAAAGAGATTTTTTATCGGTTTTTATTGGATTTCGATAATTTTTGGATTATATCTGGCTGGTATTTTTGCTGCATTTGTCTTGGATTTCTGTGGATTCCATTTGGCGGTTTCCAGGCTGTTTGGTCCTTGTGTGGTTCAGGAGTTTGTTTTGTTTCTTTAATCCTTTGAATATTACACTGATGTATACAAGATGCTTGTGTTATAAATGTATTGGAACTGTATGGCATTCCAATATCAAACTCATTTGTATAGATGCTTATATTACAAATGTATTAGAACTGTAAGGCATTTGAATACCAAACTGAATTGTACAGATGCTTATGTTACAAATATATTAGAACTGTCTGGGATTTGAAAATCAAATGTGTTTGTAAAGTTTCTAGTGTTGAAAAATGTATCAACAGTGGATCCTGAAGGAAAGGAAGGAAATATGCATTCAGGTAGTAACCAATTAAATATATGTACTGTAACTGAGAACACTGGATGAGCAGGGGTTAACCAGCTAGCTTACTTTAAGAAAAATAAGGGAAATGTAAATAAGCTGTTAAACCATTAAAATGGCATCCCAGAGTGATGAATAGGACTGGAGAAAGTAGGTCTGGAAGAAGCCATTTTATAATAGACTCTGTAAAGAAGAGGGAAAGTACTATAATTGTTTCATGGCTCAAGAGCACTGCCATAAATATTTAGATGTGTATTACAGCAGGTCTAGGATAAATTCCTGTCTCAGTTTCAAAGGGTGGAATGTAGGAACAAAAGTCAGATGACCAGATGTGATGTCATCTATTAGCCAGTTTAGACATGATATTTTATATGAGAGGTTGATTTTAGTGCTCAGTATTCTTTATTCAGTCTTAGGCTGACAACAAGAAGGACGATTCACCACATTATCAGCTTTGCTGTATTAAGTAAGTAGGGAATAGTAATTCTCCTAAATTCAGTCAGGAAAATATATTGAAGCTTAGTTCAGATATTATTTTTCTTTATTTGTCTGAGTCTGTCCATCAATATTATTGTCAATATTTTCTGTGATTTGAACCATGTGATTTGCTGCAAATATATATTCAGTATGTATATGTTATTTTATTATTTATTTTTAAATATATTTAAACTTTTCATTGTGGCTGGTCCTTTTTAAAAAATATTTGCGCTTGGAGAGTATTTGGATATTTTTATTTGGTGACACTGTGTGGGTCACTCCTGTAAGCCTTGCTGTTTGGTCAGCATTACTATTTGTATTAATATTAACTTCACTCAGCATAATTGGATACCCTTTTAAGAGTGTTATCGTAACTGACTGGTGGCAGTAAAGCTACGTTATAGTCTGGGCCAAGTTGCTAGAGTGGGCAATCTTTGCCAGCCTTTCCCAGGTGTGTGTGCGTTCATGCTCGTGCGTGCACACGCACGTGCGTGCGTGCACACGCACGTGCGCATGTGTGTGTGTGTGTGTGTGTGTGTGTGTGTGTGTGTGTGTGTCTGCATGTGTGTGTGTGTGTGTGTGTGTGTGTGTGTGTGTGAGAAAAACAAACCTTTAAAAGTGTGTGTGTGTGTGTGTGTGTGTGTGTGTGTGTGTGTGTGTGTGTGTGTGTGTGTGTGTGTGTGTGTGTGTGTGTGTGTGTGTGTGTCAGCTACTTGGAGCAGTGACATGAAGCATTGGTTTCGCAGAGGGGTGCTGAAGAACTTAGCTTGGACACTCAGTTGAGGACCAAACCCAACAGATGTACCATTGGGGAGCTTTATTGAGGACCTGGTGAGTTTTATTGGGGACCCAAGGAGAGACAGCTATAGAGAAATCCAGACCCCAACTGAGTGTGTTCCCTGTGTGCTCTTAAGGAAAGTTGTGTTGGATGTAGAGAAGTCTGCATCTAGAAATACTGAGTGTATCCATTTGTATTCCAAGTGTCAGTGGTAAGGATTCAGGCTCCTTGACTACTGGCCCAGTGTGTGGATGTCACAGTATTTATCAGCATATTATTTCTCCTGTGCAAAAATGGTTAATTTAGTCAAGTTCTTTTGCAGATATGCCTTATCTGTAACACATGTAATCCATTTACCCAATTTCAGGTCATCTGCATATAGACTATAGGGGACACCCTGACTGTAACTAAGAATTGCACCTGTCAAATTGCTGCATTATACTTGCCATATCCTATTTATAAGCTGTGCAGATATCCATCCTATTAAGAGTACATCAATACCTAGTTTTCATTCATAGCTGTTATTATATTGTTATATAACATCAGGTTACAGGTGGTAATAGATCTATTTTCACCATATGCATGCTATCCAGTTCTGACAATAATTTATCCAATATTACTGCCTCCATTATTTTTCTACAGTATGAAAGTAAACTTAAAGGTCTATATGACACTGGGTTTGTTCTACCCCTCTTTCCCTTAATGACACATTTATTAAACACATGCCTCCAATCTTGATGAATCTTCCCATATTTATATGACCTAGTAAATAATTGATATAATGGTATCTCCCTTTTTAATTTTTCCAAATCTTTTGGGTTTCTAATACTATGACAGGAATTTACCCCATTGCTACTGTAAGTCAAAGAAAAGTAAAGTTCATGAAATTAGTATTGTTGCAGTCTTTGATGTCAAACAGAAGTGCTCTTCGCAGTACATGCAATGTGCTCAATAATGACCCTTCTGCAATTTGTACAGAGTTATATGTATTGGTAACATATCTAAATATGATTGTAGATTATTTTTTTATAAGACCCATTGCTCCTACTACTACTATTGAAACTGTCTGTGTATCTTTCTTCTGCATTGCTCTCATTTCTGCCTACAAATTCTGCTATTTTATGACCCTGTGTCTCTCTGTATGGAAGGCACTGTAGTCATTGGGTGTAGTGATTTCAGCAATCAATGCTACTTTTGTCTTCTTTTCATGAACCACTATATCCAGTTTTTTAGCATCTATCTTTTGAGCTGTTGGGAATGGATGATCCCATGTGATGTAAACTTCATTTCCTATGATGCTCTGTGGCTCATGTTTCCACTGTTTTTCAGCCACTTCAATACCACAATGTTTACACAATCCCCAGTGCAAAAAATCTTGCCACATTATGCCTTTCAGTATACAGTCCTTCTGTGATTAGTATGTCACAACCAGCAACAAGGTGAGCAACTGTTTCCAATTCAGTTTTACAAAACCTACATTTGTCTGTTTCTCCCACATGTTCAATGGACTTTGTAAACCAATGTGTACATAGCCCACTATCCTGGGCCAACAATATTAACCTTTCATCTCTTGGTTTGAATTTGCCTCTCCTTAACCATTCCTGCATTTATTCCTGATCAACATGAGGTCCTTCCAGAAGTTTTTTATACTTGCAACTATATTTATGCATTTTCTACATTTCTTGCCTTCTCATCTGGTCCTTCACCTTATATTATTTCTTTTTTTTTTTTTTTGGCACATTCAGTTGCTGCCTGATTTTTATCTACTTCTGGTTTTATTTCTATTCCTGCTTGTTGCCAATATTTTTCTGCTGGAGTAAGTGGAGAAGCCATCTTAGATTTATTCTCCTCATGTTTCAAAACTTTCACTATGTTTGTTTCTTATGAGGTCAGCAGATATGTGTGGAGTCCCACGATTGCAAATCCATACATGTAATAAATTACAAGGAGGCCCATCCCTCCTTCGGAATGGGGAATATATAATATTGGTATGCACTGATTTTTATAAATCATTTAGTGAGCACAAAGCATCCTTCTTGTTTTCCTATCTAATCTATCAAACATGTTTTGGGGCCAGTCAGTCACTCTAAAACTGTAAGTTAGGACAGGAAGAGCAAATTGGTTTATAGCTTGGATTTTGTTCCTATATGTCAGTGCTGTTTTCAGGATTAATTTATGTCTTCTAAAGTATTCCTTACTAAGTTTTATTCACATTTGTTCATGTTTTATTGCTGATCCTTCAGTTCCCAAATATTTATGCACTCCCTCTTGCTCAAGTTCTTTTATACCATATTCTTCTCCCAAACTGATGTTTTCTTGGTGCTATAGTTTTCCTGCTTTAAAGGTTGCTTTTGCACATTTATCAAGACCAAATGACATTCTTATATCATCTGAAAAAGTTTTGACAACTTGCAGTTGTGTTTTCAGTTCCTCGTGATGAGCTACACAGTTTTAAATCATCAACAGACAGAAGATGAGAAGTCTTTACACTTTGTTGTTTTCTAGGAGCCAAATTATAGCCATGGCCATATGTTGTTGAGTAGACAGCTTAATGGGTAAAGGGCAAGGCAGAATAGTAGCAGTGACACAGAGTCACCCCGGAATATCCCCCTTTGAACTTTTATCCCTGGGATAATAATTTGTCCTTTATCATGGCTTAATTGCAAAGTGGAATGCCACTGTTTTATGGTCACTGTAATGCAGTCAATTAGTGTAGGGTGTATCATATAAATTTTTAAGCACTCTTTTATCCATGAATGTGGGATAATATCAAATGCTTTTTTGTAGTCAATCCATGCCATACTTAGATTCTTCCCCTTTTTACAGTCCTTCACTATGACTTTATTTAACAACAAATGCTCCTTTGTTCCATATGACTTTCTTTTATTGCCCTTTTGTTCTACTGCCATAATTGAGTTTTCTTCTAAATGACTACAAACTCTGTCAACATCAGTTCCCATGTATAGTTTATACCTAGTCAGAAGGCAAGTTATTAGTCTGTAATTTTTAGGGTAGCTTGTAGGTTCACTCTTAAGTAGGAGTATTGTTTTTCCTATTGTTAGCCAGGTTGGTGTCTGTTTGGGGTGCACATATAAATAGTTCTTACTCATGGCTAAATCTTCATGCAAATATGTTAATACTTTTAGCCAAAAGTTAGGTACTGCATCTGGACCTAGGGTTTTTCAATTAGAGGATTTTCTTAATTTTGTTTCAATCTCCCTGGCTGCTACTTCATCCTATTTCATATCCTGTACCTTTAAACTTCTTATTCTTTCTTTTACTTCTTCTATCCATTTAGCATATTTGTTATGTTCCACAGGAGCTTCATAAATACTTCTCCAAAACGGATTCGTATCACTTCACTGAAAGACCATTTCACTGATACCCATTTCAGTGAGACCAAATCACCTAAAGTTCGTTTCACTGAAAGTTCATTTCACGTAAAACTCATTTCACTGACAAGTAGTACTCTAAGGCAAGTCAAAGGTATATGTCCTTTTCCCCACTGTAGTGCAATCCTGGTGTTAGTATATATAGTTGGGATGGGTGTGGGGAGCATTGCCCCCCCTACTTAATTTGGTTTTCTGTTATCTGGTTTTGTTTTACATTATTTGGTAAGAGTCTATATTATAACATCGAATTTTATAAAGTTTGAATGTTATAATATCGAACCAGTAATGTCGAACGCTGAAAACAGCGAAGGTGCAGGACACCGAATTCTTTCCTAGGGAAAGAATTCGGTGGGCCGTTGCTCTGGCCTCACTGTTTTCAGCATTCGATATGTTGGAACATTATGGGTCGGGTTTAGGTAAGTGTGCGATTGTGTGTAGGTTAGGGTTAGGGGGCAGGTTAGGTGAGTTAGGGTTAGGAAGCAGGTCAGGTAAGTGTGCGGTTGTGTGGACTTTAGGGTTAGGGCACGGATCAGGTAAGTGTGCGATTGTGTGTAGGTTAGGGTTAGGGAGCGGGTTAGGTGAGTTAGGGTTAGGGCGCCGGTCAGGTAAGTGTGCGGTTGTATGTAGGCTAGGGTTAGGGGCGGGTTAGGTGAGTTGGGGTTAGGGTGTGGGTGAGGTGAGGTGAGTGTGCGATAGTGACGGACCTTAGGATTAGGGTTGGGTTAAGGTAAGTGGATAGCTAATAGTGTATGCAAAGTTTAGTTTAGGTTTAGGTGCAGGATTTTAAGTGTATGTGTGTGGATTGCTGTTTTTTGTGTGTGTTTGTGTTGTGTGTATGTTTCTCGGAATAGCAATTTTTTTCCCTGGGAAAAAAATCGCTATTTTGACTGCTCGATGTTTGCAGATTTCGGTGTTTAGGGTTCGATATTATAGCATTCGATGTTTACGAACTTCAATGTTATAATATAGACCCATTTGGTAAAACCCAACTAGGTGGGGGGCTACGCCCCTAACACCCCCCAATGACACACACTCCCAACTATATATACTAACACCAGGATTGCAGTACAATGGGGAAAAGGACATATACCTTTGACTTGGCTTAGAGTACTACTTGTCAGTGAAATGAGTTTTAGGTGAAATGAACTTTAGGTGATTTGGTCTCAGTGAAATGGGTGTCAGTAAAATGGCCTTTCAGTAAAGTGACACAAATCTCTCCAAAACATATCTATTTTTTCTTTTTTTGCCGGTCTTTCAATTCCTTTTACCTTGTTTCCCAATTCTCTATAAAACTTTTTTGGGTCGTCTACTTATTTTGTACTTTTCCTTTATATTTTTCTATGTATCTTCTAGTTTTTTCCACCTGTGCTGAGATTTTTAGTTTATTTGCGATAGTGCATGATAGGTCCTGATCTGTTCTAATACTGCATATTTCTTTTATCACGTCGATCTTTCCCAGTATTTTTATTGATCTGTTCCCTCTTCTATATTCCTCTAACAGTGATGCTTCTTGTCTTAATTCTGTTATAGTTTTCTCTATTCGAAACTTATGATGGTATTTGATTTCTCTCCTTCCTTTCCCTTTCTACCCTGTACTCTTGTGGTAGAATTTTATCAGTTATTCACTTAATTGCACACTAATATATCCTGTTTACTTCTGTTATATCACAATCTCTATGGACAGTCCTAATTACCGTGTTCATTTGTTTTATCAGACTTATGATTTTTTGAGTTTTCTTGACCTTCTGCGGTCTATTTCTTTCATTGATCTTAATATGTCTATCTACGTATGTCCATTAAATCAAGCAACTCTTGTCTTATCTCGTTTCCTTCTAATTTGAGGGCAGATTATTTGTTTTCCATTTCCTGCAGACATTCTATAGAAAGTTCTACAGCATCATCCTGTGGCACATTCTCTTCAATTTCATCCTGTGCCATCCGTTGCCCTGTCATATGGGAACTCACGGGCCTATCACTCCTCAACATTTGCCTACATCAGAGTTTCCACAGATTACTATTACTTTTCTTGCAGTCCAGCTTCAAGTGACCATTTATACTGGTTTCCTGTGGAAGGCTCCAAAATATTTTCATATGGCATCTGACCAACTGCTTCCCAGTCCACTGGTTTCCCCTTAATTTGGATATCCATTGCTATCACCTGTTGTGGTGCTTTCTGAATTATTTATTTATTTTATTTTATATTTGTTAACCAGGGGGTGTCTGACTGAGCTGAATAGGCCCTTTTTCAGCAGAGGCCCGGGGAGAAAAGCTCCACATAGAAAAATGACAGATACATTTAGACATGATCCGTATACACACAAATTACAAAACACATGTTTTTACTGTGGTATTTAGCACATCAACAGTTACAGTGGAGAGAACAAACAAAAAATATTAATTTAAAAATAAAGGTACTTAATAGATTTGTGGTCTAGTGCTGAAATTTGGAACATAGGTAGAATACATACATAGTACACAGGTACAGTACATACATTGCAGATTAGCCAGTGTTTATGAGAATAGTTTTCAATCTTAATCAAGTACTCTAGGTTTAGTATGTGTACCTTATCCGCTTTCACTAGCCTGGGGAGCAATCATGGCACTGCCAACTTTGCTTGAGATGTTGCCTGATGAGGTCTTTAAAGGAGGCTTTGAATGACATGTTTTGAATGCTAGTGGGGGCAGAGTTCCATTTTTTAGCCACTGAACTACTATATAGTGCATCTCCAAAGCTATTGTAGCTGTTGGTGACTTCTAGTAGTAGTTTGCTTGATGATCTAAGAGGCCTTTTGGCTGAGTGATGTAATGTTGTACTAGATTTTTGAGGGCAAGACACTTATTAGGGAGGTAATAGATAGAACGACAGAGGCAGATCAGATTATAAGTTAGGAGGTTGGGCAGTTCAAGCCAGTGGAGCTGTCTCAAAGCAGTACAGTGATGAGTTCTATATGAGCAATTTGCAGCAAAGTGGGCAATTCTGTTATAGCAGGCTTCCATTTTGCTTAGTTTGGTTTTGTTGAGATTAGTCAGAATGGGAGATGCATAGAGTAGGGTGGATAGAAGTTGGGAGCGAGCAATGGCTGATCTTGTGTTGGTAAGAAATGGTTTGATACGGTAGAGTGATCCCAGTTTGGCATGTACTTTTTTAATAGTTAAGTTGAGATGACTATCAAATTTTAGGTGGGAGTCTATGGTTATCCCCAATAGCTTAGCCTGTGTCACTGGAGCGATTGGCGTAGCATTTGTGGAGTAGATAGTGAATTGACTGTTATCAGTGTTTTTGTTAGAACTGGTTATACTCATAAGCTGAGTTTTCTTTGGATTGAGGATAAGTTGGGCTTTGGTTAGGCAGTTTTCAACATCAGAGAATGCTAGCTGAGTTGTTTGCAGGAGGGTGGAAATGTTTTGTGCAGCACAGATTATGGTAGTGTTATCTGCATACTGAAAGATAGATGCATGCTGTGTGGAGGTATGGAGGTCATTTGTGAAGATTGTGAATAGTAGTGGTCCTAAGATAGAACCCTGTGGGACTCCTATAGTTATGGGCAGCTGAGGAGAGAGATAATTTTCCCATTTCACAGTTTGGTACCTGTCAGTTAAGTAGCTTTGGAACCAGGTAAGAGTGAAATTTGATAGGTGATATTGGTTTAGTTTGTTTAGCAAGATTTGGTGCGAGACTGTGTCAAATGCTTTGGACATATCCAGAAAAAGAGTTGACATCTGCAGGCCTTCATTTTTGAGATGGTTTACTGTCTGTGAAGCAGAGGGGGGCTGTAGTGGTACTATGGGCAGGTCTGAAACCATGCTGAGTAGGTGACAGGATGTTGCTGTTTAGGAAATATTTTAGCATCTGGGTATGGATGTATTTTTCTAGGATTTTGACCAGGGGGAGAGTAAAGCAATGGGTCTGTAATTATTAAATTCAGTGGAGGTCCCACCTTTATGTATGGGTGTAACATAGGATATTTTCCAGAGTTTGGGCACATAGTTTTTAACAATTGATCTGTTTATGAGAGTGGAGATTGGGATAGCAATAGCATCTGCTGTGAGTTTCAAGAAATAGCTGGGGAGTAGGTTGGCTGCTGTTGATGAGGTTTTTAGTTTGGAGAGCATGCTTTTGATTGAAGTGGTGGAAACTGTTTTGAGGATAAAGCTTGTATTAGTGTTATTTGTGTTGGAGGGGGGGGGGGGTAGTGAGGAAGGAACTGTCCTATAATACTAAGGATAGAATTGAGTTCACAAAGTGGGAGTTGAATTGTGTTTCGATGGGAACTTTAGTGACAGGGGTGGTTGGTTTGGGAGTAGCCTTTTGGGTGGGTTTTAGTAGTTGGTTTACATTTTTCCAATATTTTTGGAGGTTGTGTTGATATTTAGTTTGTAATGTCATGTAGTAGGATTTTTTATCCAGCCTAATGCATTTTTTTGCATGTTTGCGCAGTTCTTGGTACTTAGTTACGCTTTGTGTTTCTTTGGTTTTTTTTATAGTAAAGCCAGGCAGTGTCTCTGGACTTGAAGATTTGTTTGGTTTCATTACTGAGCCAGGGGTTTGTAAAGGTTCTAACCTTGATTTTGCGCAATGGAGCGACAGTGTCTAGGTGTTGTAGAAATGTTTTGTTGAAATATGCTACAGCCTGGTCAAGTGGGAGGGTTTTTAAGGGGGTCCATTCACAGTTAATGAGTAAAGTACTGAGGACATCAGGAGAGAAATTTGGACTAGCTGCTGGTAGCCATGGAGATTTATTAGATTACTTGGTGGTTCTGATATGCAGGTGAACCGATCTAGGTTGAAATCCCCCAGAATAAGGGTTTCTTGTGAGTATGTGAAAGAACACCAGGATAAGAAGTCTTCAAGGCTAGCAGGTGTATTACCAGGTGGAATATAGATCACAATTGTGGTAATGACCTTTTTAGGGTGAAGTTGAAGTTGTGAGATAAATATGTCCCAATTATTGGGGGAGTGGTAGGAGTTTGGTAATTGACATACAGTTAAGTTGGATTATACAGTAAGGCAGTTCCACTCCCTTTACGAAGTGGCCTGTCTAGTCTAATGATATTGTAGCCAGTAGGGAGAACTTCTGAATTTGCTATGTTTTTATTTAGCCAGGTTTCTGTTAAAGCAACTATGTCTGGAGAGTAGTGTGCTATTGTGGCCTGGAGTTCAGGTATTTTATTTTTGATACTTCTAATATTAATATCTAGCATTAAAAGATGGTTGGAATTATATTTTCTACACTGAATCCTTCACTTTGCAGGTACTCCATAACCTTTAACTTCTCCATTACTAATCTCCTTTTCCTCTTTGTCTTATTTTTTGTATGGTAAAGTTTTCCATGTCTAGATTCCTTTGCCTGTATTTCTCTTCAAATATCTTGGGTGCTGCTTTTTTGTATTGGTTAGTTTTGCTTTCTCTTTTGCATAAATATTACACTGTATTAAATCTTCTTTCCCATGTTCATATTTCTTCTTCAGATGTCTCCTGATCTTCTTGCTTTTCCTTATTCTGGGGACTCACTCCATCATGCTGTGATGTAACCTGTGTCAGACCTTCTACACCAAATCCTTTACTTCACAGGCACTCCATAACTTCAGCTTCTGTTTTTTTACTTCTACTTTACTAATCTTCTTTTCTACATTCCCTCTTTGTGATATTATTTTTTATTGTGAAATTTTCCATATCTGGATGCCTTTGTCTGCATTTCTCTTCAAATATCTTTGGGGCTGCCTTCTTTATATTGATTAATTTGGCTTTCTCTTTTGCATAAATAATGTACCATATTAAATCTCTCTTTCTTTCCCATGTCCATATTTCATTTTTTTATACTTTTCAAAAATCTTTAAGTTGTGTTGTTTATATTTTCACACTTCCTCAGATGCTTCTTTTTCCAAACAGATCAAAGTTTCTTGATCTATGTACTGTTTTTCACAAATCTGTTGTATTAATGAATAAAATTTTTTATTTGAAGCTTCTGACAGGTTTTCTTGTGGAAGTATTTTTCTTTCCTCTAATTTCTCTCTTAATCATTTTGTACATCTTGTGTCTGGAAATTTTGGGCTTTTTGCATAATAGTAACAATACATAATTTCTTTCTTATCCTCAATAGTCTACTTTATCATATTTATGGCTCCTCTTTGGCCTATCAGTTGTTGTGATTTTTGTGGACTACTTCTTCCTTCTACAATGTGGGGGGGCATTCTCCCCCTGGACCTGGTCTGGTCCCGTTGTAGGATTGTTTCCATATTTTGAGGATTTTACACTCTCATCTTTTTTCAGTCCTGGTACCAGTGTGCCTACCAGGATTGGGCACTATTTTTATCCTGGGTCTTGTGCACCCAGCTATGTTTTTTTTAATTTTTAACCTACTTCTGTCCATGAAATATGCTATATAAATACAATCTATATATCAGTGTCGTCTTGGTGACATTTTGTGAAAACTAGGTCCACCTCATGAAGGTACTCAATAAAGACTTGAGGATGAATTCAGTTTCAGAAATACTGGTCTCCTTTACTTGCTGACTTATCATCTCTCCATTCGGATCCCTAAGATACTGTAACTTCTTGCTAAAGTGCTCTCAGATCATTATTACTAATTCTGTCTCCTCCCTGTCCTTTGTTTGGATCCACTTTGTGCAGTTCTTTTTGAATATAATATAATTTCATTCCGGTTTCTGCAGTTACCTGGATGCCACTAGGACAACTTATCACCCTCTTTGTGGAGCCAAACTGTTTTGCATAAACTTTTGTAAATATATTTATAATCTTTTGTGTCTGAGAATAAGTTTTAGAATCTACACACAGTTTAGCAATTTGCATGTTTTACTCCTTCCACATCTTATCTATCTATAAAAAGGTTTCCTACTATGCTCAATATCTTTATATAGGATCATAGAATCATAGGAAATTACTAGACTATTGGCCCTGAGGACCTTATAAGCCTGGCCAAGTTTTTAGCCCATGTTAAGACTAAATTGAGCACCTGATGCCCCTGTCCAGCAGGGACACAGGTGGAATCAAAGGGGTGTATTTTATGTTTCCCATCCAGTTACCCAGGTTGTGCTTAAAAAGAGATAATGAGGTACTCTGCTTGATGTGGAGAGGAGTCTATTGCACAGATGGGAGAGTCTCTGGGGCACAAATCTCTTCCGTCAACAAGTCCTATTGATGTCACAGATGTGGTTGAGGTCACGCGTGCAGGTCACTTGAGTGGAGCTTGACTTGTGGATATGCAGCAGTCCCATCAATTCAGAGTCTGAGATTGCTTTGTATGCCAGACATAGGTAACCGCTGAGGAGTCTGTATGAAACTGAGTAGAGGGGTAGGGCTCTTAGCCTATCTGTGTAGGGTAGATGTTTGGGGCCCTGGATTCTTCTGGTGAGGAACCTCTGTGGTCTCTCCAGCTGCTGTGTGTGCTTTGGGAGATACATGCTGAAGGGGGCATTGAACTCAATAATTGGCCTTATAAGGGAAGAATATAGGGATGTTGTGACCTCCTTGTCCCTGGATGAGATACCCTTACTTATGAGATGGTCCATGTAGAAAGCTTTCTGTAAAATGGAAGCAAAATGGTGGTCAAATGTCAGGTTGCTTTCAACCTGGGTGCCCAAATCCCTCATAATCGTGTGCTAAGGTCATTGTTATTAATGTGATAATATGTGGGGATGTCACTCTCCCCAAAGGGGATGATGATGCAATTTTTGGCATTCAGCTTGAGGCCATGTTTCTGGCACCAGTCATTTTTTAGGGTGAGACCCTCTTGGAGGGTGTTCACATCACTTGGGAAATTGATAACTGTGTCCAGTTTGCAGTCATATGAAAACCTGGTCAGCCACAGCCCACTGGTTTTGCCCTGCACCTCAGAGAAGTATATCCCAAATAACAGAGGTCCCAAGACCGATCCCTGGGGCATGTCACTCATTGCAGGTCTACTGTTTAAGGTGGCTTTCCCTATTTTGATTAGTTGGGTTCTGTCTGTGAGTCAAGTTTGCTACCCATCTGGTAACATAGGTTCATAGGTTCATAGGTGGGTACTAGGCTATCTGCCCAAAGGCATTTATAAGCCTAGCTAGAATGTGTTGGCTTTCGCCGTCCCCTTAGATTAGTTCCCTGTGCCTCTGTCCAGCAGAGCCACTGAAGTGATCCCCGAGGTAAACTTTCTTTTTCCCATCCACTCGTCAAGGTTTCTTTTGAAGAGTGTTAGCAAGGATCTCTGCCTAATGTAGATTGGGATCTTGTTCCAAAGCATGGAAAGTCTCTGGGACAGGAATCTATCCCTACAAAACGTCCTATTTATTGTTGTGATGAGGTTTAGATCCCTAGAGCATGTGGCTTGAGGGGATAAGGTTTTCTTTAAGTGGAGCATGTCCATCAATTCTGGGTTGGACATGGCCTTGTATGTCAGGCAGAGATCACCTCTGAATAGGCCATATGCAACTGAGTACAACTGGAGTTTCTTCAGTTAAGCTGCATATGGCATTTGTTTGAGGCCAGTGATCCTCTTGGTGAGGTACTTCTGTGGTCTTTCCAGCTGTTGCAGGTGTCTTGTAAGGTACATCCCAAATGGGGCATTGTACTCTAAGATGGGTCTGATGAGTGATGAGTAGAGGGGCACAATGACCTCTTTTGATCTGGATGCGAACCCTTTTGTGATTAGGTGGGCCACGTAGAAGGATTTTCTAACCACTTTGGCAATGTGATTATCAAAGGTGAGATTACTATCTACTTGGGTCCCCAGATCCCTTATTACATCTTCTGTATTTAAGGAACTACCACCTATGTGCTAGTTTGTGGGTACTTTGTTTTTTCCAAAGGGGATGACTATGCACTTTTTGGCATTTAGCTTGAGGCCATGATTTTGACACCAGGTATTCGTCTCATTGAGAGCCTTTTGGAGGATGTCTGTGTCAGCAGGAGAGTCAATTATAGCCCCTAGTTTGCAGTCGTCTGCGAACTTTGTCAGCCATAGTCCTCCTGTGCTTGCCTGTACCTCTCAGAAGTATATGCCGAACAGGAGGGGTCCTAGGACTGAGCCCTGAGGAACACCCCTTGAAACCGGTTTAGAGACAGACCTAGCTCCCACAACTCTCACCATGTGGGTTCTGTCCATGAGCCAGTTGGCAACCCATCTTGTGATGTAGGGGTTTATGTTCAGGCTGGTGAGCTTGTCAATAATACCAGAGTGGGGAATGGTGTCAAAGGCCTTAGCGAGGTCTAGGTAGGCTGTGTGTACCACCTTTCCCTCATCTATAGCCTTGGTAACTGTCTCAAAGAAGTCCACCAGGTTTAGGAGGCATGATCTGCCCTTAACAAAGCCAAACTGGGTAGGGTCCAGTGTTTGGAGGTTCCCAATGTCTCTGTTAATGAGTTCCATGATGATGTGCTCCATAGCCTTGCAGACCAAGCTAGTCAGGCTTATAAGGCGATAGTACCCGAGGTCTGTTGTGGCTCCACCTTTGTGGAGCAGAATAACCAATGCTGTGCACCACTCTATGGGTATGTAGCCTGTGGAGAGGCTGAGTTTGAACAGTGTGTTTAGGTGAGGGGTTAGTTCGTCTTTGAGCTCGTGTAGGACGCAGCCTGGAACACCATCCGGTCCCATTGATGCTCAGTTTTTGGCTTTGGAGAGGGCTGTTTTAACCTGAATGTCTGTGATTTCAGGGACTCTACATTCTTCTGGTATGGTTATGGGCCCTTTTAGGGATGAGAGGGGGTGAAGTTTGTGCTGAACCTGTCTGCCAGGATGTTGGCAATATTGGTCGATTCAGTGTATTTTGTGCCATTCTGTACTAACTCCAAGCAGATCTGAGCATTGCCACTTAGATTCTTGGCATAGCTAAAGAATGCCTTGTGGTTATCTTTGGAGTCCTTGGCAATTTTTCTTTCAAAGCTCACCTTGGATGATTTTATGAGGGATCGTAGTTTCTTGCTGATACTGATCAGGGATGTCTTCCCTTCTTGGGATTTTACTCTTTTCTGTACTAGTTTCCTCCTTCTGTTGTATAGCTTGTTTATGGCAGGAGTCCACCAGACTGGTTTCCTTTTCTTGAAGGAGTGAGTCTTGGTTTTGCATTGGATTGCACGATCCATGCATTCTTGTAGCTGCCCATAGAATGCATTAGTAAAGGATTTTGCAGCTTGGACAGTGTTATCCTTCAGCATGGGGGCTTTGAAACGTTCCACCTTGGTCTTAAGTAACATGAAGTTTGCTTTTGAAAAGTTTTTCATGGTGGCTTTCTTGTCCGGGGGTGGGGGTGGAATATGGATATCCAAAGTGATTTGTTTATGGTCAGATCTAACCAATGAGGGTTTGACCTCTGGTGTGGAACACAGGTCGCCCATGTTGGTGATAACCAGGTCCAATATGTTGTCACCTCTGGTGGGAGTGTTGAACAGTTGAACCAGGGGGTTTGAGTTTATAAATTCTAGGAAAAGTTGGGCAAGGGAGTTAGCACTTGAGTAGTTCTCCCAGTTAATGTTTGGGTAATTGAAATCACCCAACATTAGGGTGTTTGGTAGGACCTTTATGTTTCCCAGTGTTTCCAGGAACGTGGAATGGGGGTCCTGGGACATGGTGAGTGATCTGTAGCAAGCTACAATTTGAATTGCAGTTTTGCCCATTGCTAGTTGCATGTGGATGATCTCTGAAGCATCGTGCTGTGCCACTAACCTGGAGGTGTGGGTATCCTTGATGAATATGGATACCCCCCCACCTTTTGTATTTCGGTTTGGGTTCTGTGGCCAAAATGTATGGTATGAGTTGTAGCCTGGTAGTGCTGGGGTGCTCTCTGGAGCCTTAAACCAGGTTTCTGTTACTGCACATATATCGATTTTCTCCATACTGAGGAGTGCCTCAAGTGCATGCATTTTGAGGTTTAGACTTCTGGCATTGAGTAGCATTACCCTCAGTTTTTTGTTACTTGTGCTATTTACGGTGGTGGGTTTGTCTTTTGAGCCTTGCCTAAAAAAAGCACTATGGGGGTGGCAAGAGCCTTGGCAAGGATTCGAAAGCCTAAGGGTGACAGGTGCAAGCCATCTCTAGCGAAGCAGCATGGCTTGTCGAGCATGTCATCCCAGGTGGACAGACACTGAATCCCCTTTGAATGACACCAGAAACTTAGCCAATTGTTGAAATCGAGAATTTTTTCTTCATACCGTGGGATCTTTCTTGGTGATGGCAGGATGCTACTCAGGGTCGGGGTCATACCGGCCTGGGCTACATGATCCATGAGCTCTTACATGTCTCTTTTCATGTAGTCCAGAGAGGTACGGCTCAGGTCATTCACACCAACATGGACAATGACAGAGTCATTTTTGTACTTGTTCTGGAGTGACCTAAGTGCTTGTGTTATGTGGCAGATCCTGGCACCCGACAGGCAGCTAACAGTAACCTTTTCCTTATTCAGCCTAGTGAGTGGGACGTCAGTATGTCTGACTATAGAGTCAACTATTACTAGTATGTTGGGTATGTTATTTTGCCTTAAGGGATGTGATTGCATGGCACACGGGTTTTGTGAAGTATGTGTTTCATGGTTTGTGTTGGGGGGTGGAGGTTGCTTGGATGTTTGCTTTGGAGGCCTCTGTTGGTTTTGCAGATTTTTATTTAGAGTCTCCAAGTATGTTTCCATGTATTTATGTGTATTTTTTGCCGGTGCTGGTTTAATGGGTCTCTGTAAGACTGGTGGTGTGATGCAAGTATTTCCCTTCTCCTCTTGACTGCCTGATCCAGTCTTGGGTTGAGAGAGCTTGGCCTCTAGTTTGGCTGTATAACTGCATCTCTCGCAAATATTAGTGTTTGGTGGTAGGAGGAGGGGGTTATCTGTGTACATGAGGCAGTTGTAACATTGCCTCAAAATGCCCAGATTCACCAGTTGGACTGGAGAGTACACCAGAAACTGCCCTTTCGACATGCCTGGATAGGTACAGTGAACTGTTTTACTGGATGGCTTGTAAGGTCGAATGGAGAGCCTTGTCCTTCTGTACAGTACATGAGGGTCTAGTGCTAGGGTTTATAAGTTATTGCTATAAGTTTTGAGCAAGTGCCGGGCTGAGAAATGAATGGCTTGAGTGCTTAAGTTGAAAGTTTGTCTAGTTCCAAGGGAAAAATTGAAGAGGAGACTTTGTGGAGCCGGGAATAGTTTTACCCTAGCTAACCAGTGCTGCCCGGAGATCAAAACCGGGCAAATATGGTATTTATAGCAGGGAAATGAAAGAGATAGAAATTAGCCCAAAATGGTCAATAAACTACTAATTTCTGGGCTGAAACCACTCCTCCAGGGACAGATAGGCTGCTCAAAGCTCCCCTCTCTCACAGGTGAACAGAGAAACTTCCTTCTATCCAAGTAAGGTATGGGCAAACAGAGATTTGTAACGCAGCCCTGAATTCAGCACTAACCTGAAAACTGGACTATACTAGCTTAGAAAGGTGGGAAACAAGTATATATATATATATATATATATATATATATATATATATATATTTATTTATTTATATATATATATATATATATATATATATATATATATATATATTCAGAAAATAAAGCAGATACACTCAAAAAAAACAGTTTAAAAGCACAAAAAAGGATAATTATTGTTATAAATTGCAGATCAGAGTTGTAGTCAATGCCCCCAGTAATAAAGTAGGAAGAAACAAATACAGTAAAAGCAGATGAATAAAGTGCAATTTATATATATATATATATATATATATATATATATATATATATATATATATATATATATATATATATATATATATATATATATATATAAAAATAGAAAACAAACAAACTGATTTAAACAAGTTACCCAATTAACCAGAAAAAAGCTCAAAACTGAGCCCTGTTCCAGCAGTCTTCAATCAGACAATTTCTAACTGCACACCCCTGCTTACTAGGGTGCAGGGGAACCTTCTCCAAAAAAGATGGCCTGGATCAGTGCCTCAAGTTATACAAACAAAGCTAGATTCAGCAGGCCTGAATCTGGTCTATGCTACAGCAACAAGGCACACTAATTTCAGAAAGAAACAGTTCAAATAAGCAGTCACAATAAGCCTGTGACCAGAAATTCCCAGCTCAGAAGGGCAGAATCCAGCCTCTCCTCCCACAAGAGTGCGGACCACAAACCTTCTTAATGTAGAATAACTGGCCTGAAGCCCAAATGCTTAAGCCAGAACTAATACACTTTTAGAATAGCAGAAACTGGGCCTTCAATCAGCAATTCCCAGCTTAGAAGGATGTAAGCTACCTGTCCTGCCGCAACAGTGCAGCCCACAAACCGTCTTAATGTAAAACACCCTCTATGAAGCCCAAGAGCTTAAAGCAAAAGACTTAGAATAACAGTTACAATTTAATCAGGCTACGACCAAGCAGTAATAAATGCAGCAGAATAAATAAAATTGAGTACTTTTAAGAAAAGCAAAATAAAGTAGGAGGAAACACAAATACAGTAAAAGCAAATGAATAAAGTGCAAAAAAATGTGGATTGATGCCTAGTTGAGAGAGTTTATCTATTATGCATGAGTGGGGAATAGTGTCGAAGGCTTTGGCTAGGTCAAGGTAGGCAGTGTGCACAGTCTTCCCCTCACCCATGGCTTTGGTGACTGTCTCAAAGAATTCAACCAGATTTAACAGACATGACCTCCCCTTGACAAAGCCAAACTGTGTGAGATCGAGTGTTTAGAGGATGGCAATGACCCTGTTAATGAGGTCCATGATAATTCATTCCATGGCCTTGCAGATCAGGCTAGTTAGTCTGATGGGTCTATAATTTCCCAGATCAGTGGACGCTGCACCTTTGTGTAAAGGGATGACAGTGGCTGTCCTCCACTCCAATGGGACAAAGCCGGTACTCAGGGTTTGGTTAAATAGGCCTAATGGTGCTGCAGGTTCACACATGAGTTCATGTAGGATGCAGATGGGATGTTATCCGGTCCTATGGACACTGTATTTTTTGCCTTTGAGAGGGCAGTGATGACCTGTTCCTTAGAGATAAAGGGAGAGTAGCGGGTACTAAGGATGTCCTGATTTACTGATGGGGGGGACATGGAGGTGAAGTTTTCTCTGAATCTGTCAGCCAGTAGGTTGGCTATATTTACAGCATTTGTGTATGTGGTGTTCTTGACCACCAGTTCTAAGCAGATCTGGGTGTTTCCTTTGAGACTGCAGACATATGTGAAGAAGGCCTTATGATTGTATCTACTAGGTGTGGGCAATTTGGACTCGACGTTGCCTTTACAGGATTTCACTAGTGCTCTTATTTGCTTGTTGAGGCTAAGGAGAAATTGTTTCCAGTTGGGCACTTGCTCCTTCTTGGTCCTGGTCAGCAATTTTTTCCTTTTGTTATACAATTTATTTATTACAGATGTCCACCAGACAGGCTTACTCTTCCTTGCGGAGGATGATTTTGTCCTGTCAGGTATTACTGATTCCATGCATCTATATAAGTGCTCATATAGTACTTTGGTGTAGATTTTGACGCTGGTGCCTGTTCCTACAGAGGGCCTGTGAAGCTGTTTATACCATCCCTCAGGAGGTTGTAATCAGCTTTGGAGAAGTTATTTTTTGTTTGACCCTAGCTAGAGGGTGGTCAGGGGAGATGCTGACATATATATAAATTTTATATAAATAAACTTATAAATTTTCTTCAAAATTTTCTTGATCTTGTTTCACTCTTTGCTTACTTTGTTTGTCCAGCTTGTTTATTTCAGTTTTCAAAGTTATAGTTTGACCTAACTTCAATTTCTTATATTTTTTTGTCTGTCATCTTAATCAGGTATCTTGTTGTTTTGGAAATATATTCCCATGATGTTGTATGCCTAGTCCTGATGTTAAACATATTTTTGATTTTTTGACTCAATTTCTCTTTCAAAATGTTCCACGTTCCATCTGCACTTTTTCCACTGATCACATCACTCCAGTTAGTTTTACATAGCGACTGTTTTAATTCCATATAATCTGTAATTAATCTTCTGTGCATTGGTTTAGATTTCAGTTTGTCAGAATTATCTAGCAACAAATTAACCTTTATAACCCCATGATCACAGCACATCAACAGTGGTAAAACTTGACTGGAAGTAACAGTAATTTCTTTAAGAACACAATGTCTAGTATGTTCAGTTCCCTGGTAGGTTTTTTACAATCTGAAACAATTTTTGTTCCTGAACATAAATTGTGAATAATTTTCTTACTAATGTTGTTGAATCAATATTATTCCAATCTGTTTCTGGTAAATTTAAGTCCCCAGCTAATATTATTCTTCCCTCCTATGTTTCATGCAAGAAATGTATGAATTCCTCTAGGTCATCAGCACTTGACTTTGGTCTATAAACTCCAACAATTGTTATATGTTTCAGGGTTGTCTTTATTGTTACAGTTACACAACTTATAGTCTCGGTGTTATCACTGAATATGTAATAATCACAGGTCTCAATAAGTTTCTATTACTGGTGGTCTGGACAGGATGTGTATGAAATCAACTGATTAATGGCAAAGTAGCACAGTGAGAAGAGTTGTTATCTCACACATCCCGGGTTCTCTGGTTGAGTTCTGGTCCATAGATTCTTGAGTTCTTGTCCATGGCTCTTTCCTGGTATGTGTGTGTGTGTGTGTGTGTGTGTGTGTGTGTGTGTGTGTGTGTGTGTGTGTGTGTGTGTGTGCGTGTGTGTGCGTGTGTGTGTGTGTGTGTGTGTGTGTGTGTGTGTGTGTGTGTGTGTGTGTGTGTGTGTGTGTGTGCGCGCATGTACATATGCATGCCTGAGCATCTTGTGATAGACATGACTTGTCATTGGCAGTGGCAACATGTGCTTGCATGTGTGAAAAATTAATGCATTTTGTGGTAGACTTGGTCTGTTAGGGGCAGTGTTAATAAGCATCTGTGAAAAAGTAATGTCATCAATTTTATATGAGGACATGCACTGAATTGGTAGGCCCATATAAAACACTGTTTGGTTGCATTAAAAAAGAACATTTAGCAAGTCATTATCTTTCAAAGATAAGACATAAAGTGCATCACTTCTGGACCCTAAGATCTTCTGGGGGGGGGCACACCCCCTAGCTGCATAAATGGATTTTAACACAGCTTAACTGAATCTCTGCCCTGGACCTTATCAAGTCTAAAAATGGCCTTACTCTCAGGTGTACACAGAAGGGTGATATAGCTTATGGGGAGGGGGTGATTGGACATTAAATGCATTATTTCTTTAATTATTTCCAGAGTTAAGCTTCAGAAGTGTGAAAAGAAGGTCATTACAGCCTGTCTGGGAGCAGTTTATGTCAAGAAGCAAGAAATTGTAATACATTACTGTGATCATTATTTTTTCACTTTCCACACAATCAATCATTCAACATGTATACAGTTTACTGCCATTTTGGGTGTAGTGATAAGATATTATGCTGTGTGTGTGTGTGTGTGTGTGTGTGTGTGTGTGTGTGTGTGTGTGTGTGTGTGTCAGCCAGCAACAAGACGAAATATGCAACTATATCATGCTTGTTCTTTCCCTTTCATCCTAGAATGATATCAGGGATATACACAACCACACAAGCTAGTAATCCCAAAAGTTTTATTAAGCAAGAATACTCTCTAGCTCCTCAGCCCACCGACCTTTAAGGAGGTAACAGGTTCCTATTCCTTACATTATTAAATGCTAATAATAATTAAATTCAATTTAAAAATCCAATCAAATCATTCATACAATATTACAGTAACAATTTCCAATTACACTTTACATTCAATCCAGCAGCTGTCATTGTTCCATATTTTAAAATAAATATAGCTTCTTTATATAGTAATTTATTTTTAAAACAAAACTATTTTGTACTTTCACGTGTTCTAAAATGCTACTCGTTAAACAATTAGTATTCCCTCCATGTACTGAATTAAAATGCACTGCTAAAAGAATTTCACATTTTTTTTATTCTTTGTCTCTTAATTGATCTTGCATTGCACTACAGAGTATTCTTGCTTAAAGTTTTGGGATTACTGGCTTGTGTGGTTGTATGCATAGAGAAAAGGTGCCTCTCTTTATGTGGGAGTAGGGGTGGGAAGGCATGCTTTTTATATGTATGAAAATAACAACTTTAAATATATGACTGTGACCATTTTCCTTTCACTTTTGTAATAACCTAACATTGCAGGTGTACACATAGGGTGACAATTGCTAGAAATGATTTATGTATCCTCACAAGCAACTGTCTTCCCAGTTTATTAGGAACTACTATTTTCTATGCATTGAACATTAACCATAACTCATGGATGTTCTTTCACAGCCTTTTTAAGATTACTAAAATATATCAATTCAGGAGAATAAATGTTGGAGGTACAATAAATTAATAAAACCAGACTGGGAACATATAGGGCTGGATTAAATAAACCCTACACAATTCGTTAAAACCATGTGGGTATCGTGGCTCGATGCACACACAGTTGTGCACTGATTTGTATTCACTAAGCAGCTCTATATGGTGTGTAGAACCGTGCAAAAAAAGGTAAACATTGTGGCATGCTAATTATGGCATAAGCAACTGAAGTGTATGCTAATCAACCAATTAAACATGGCAGAGTTATTCAACAAGCTGTAAACAATCATGTACACTTAGTGGAGGTTTTTGCCTTGAATTCCAAAATCGTCTGGAATACAGCCATGGAAAATACACTAGAGAGAAAGAATGTTAGGGGCTGCTGCTGCTCTTCTACATGTGTATGTGCAGCAGGCCCAAGTTGCTGCTGATAGACCTCAGGTAAGAATGAGAAGAGTGCTTAGACCCCATTTAACTTTTCATGGTCTGCATGAGATGGAAATAGTAGAGCACTACAGGGTGGATAGAGGCACACTTCAGGAACTCTGCAATCTCTGTAATCCTCCACTGAGAGCAATGGCAAATTGAGGGGAACCAATAACTGTGCAGACCAAGGAGTGTGTAGCACTCAGAATTTTTGCTACAAGAACCTTTTAGAGACCAACAGGGGACATTCTGGGGGTGTGACAGGCATCAGCATCCAGGATACTACAGCAATTCCTGAATGCTATGTTAAAGCATTCCAGTGATAATTTCATTCACTGCCAGGTTGTGTGAAAAGCTAAGAGAGTCATCCTAAATGTGTGTGTGCTGGCAATCCCAGCAGTTACCATAACTTCCATATCTGGCACAACTCACAGCTCTACCAGAGGTTTTCCAAAGGGGATATTCCACAAGACCATTTACTGGGAGTTGTAGGGTATGCACTCAAACCATGGCTGATGATTTCTATCAGAAATGCACACACATCCATGGAGGAATGTTATTATGAAGTACACACTCAAGCAAGAAATATCACTGAGCATGTGCTTGGGCTGCTGAAGTCAAGGTTTCAATGTCAAGATACATCAGGAGAGTGTCCTGCAGTACAATCCCAGTACTTGCATTGAAATTATCATTGTCTGTGCTATTCTACACAATAATACTCTGAGAAAACAACTGCAACAGGAACAGCAAGGGGAAGGAGCACACATTTTCCACCACATTGGCATGGTCAGCACAACATGTATGTGAGGACTCAAAGGGGGAAAAACAGCCGCTGTGGGTATAGTTAGATGTAGACATGCATGATATATACTTGCCCTGGCCAAGAGGTAATGGATAGCAAACATGCTGCTCATCTAAGGGGTATAACTTTCATCCAATGCACATGCATATAATAAAAATTATGTCAGGCAATGTTCACAACCTTTACTTACCCATGTAATATGTGTGTACTGCTAGCATCAGACAATGTCATCCCAAATTACAACAGTTGTAACTGCAGGACTATCAAGGTAAGTGTTGAACCTGGAACAGGAAAATAAATGGGTAAGAACAAGAATGAATGGCAGATACTTGCATACAGTTACTTGAAAATGTACCTAATTAGAGTATGTGTGAGTTGTTCAGAAATGACTTCAATATGTGACAGGACTGACTTAAGTTGATAGATTTCTGCTGTTTATTAGCTAATAGGCCTCATACATAAAATATCCATGACAGAAAAAGCAGTCCAAAGTTTAATTATCCCTACATTCTTACAAGTGAAGCAATAAGCTTCACTGATGTATCAACAATTTCAAGGTAGTAATCAGAAAACTAAAAGGCTGTATGAAATCAGTAAAAGTTTCAAAACAGCATCACCAATACATATTCTAAGCACTCAGTTAGGTATGTCCCCTGTGCATAAAAAAAATACATATGTATCCCTGAATCCAAAAGAGAAACAAGGAGATGGCACAACTGTCATCATTTGCACAGGGTGGGGTTGGGGGGGGGGGCAGGAGACAAAGGCTGACACAAAAGTAGTGACTGTGTGTGAGTAGGAAAGACAGGCAGTCAGAAATGTTGCTGATTATCAAATGTCCACTGAAACAGAATGACCTGCAAGCATCACAAATGCCTCATGTACCTGCTATGTGTGCCTGTTTGTATGGCCACTCAATGTGAAATGTGTGTGCCTGTCTGCATGAACACAGTCAAGCTCTATGCTAGCTCTATATCCTGGCATGTTGGCCAGGTGTGAGTCATGCATGGTAGAGGTATCAGTTCACTATTGTCACCCATGCTTGTGAGACCTCTGTCATGTCCATGCCCACGGTCAGATGTGCTGGTGCTATCTGAACATGAGCGATGCCTGCTGGATGAGCTCTCGTCATGACTATGCCCAGGTCCACAACCCTGTGGCCTACCACATCTGGGTGCACACACCTCAACCACTGATGGAGCACTAGAAGTAGCGCCACTATGGGAATGGGAGTGGGCATGGACAAATTGGCTAACAGCAGATTATGTTGCAGACCTAGAGCCACATGGATGCTGTCCCCCTCCCAGCAGATGTTAAATCACACAGGCACTGCTCATTCTATTGTGTCATTCATCTAATCCATTTCATCATTCACATGACAGAGGCAGTCATACACATCAGCTTGTGCCACATCTAGAGCCCCAAGGATGTCCTTGGAGGACCTAGTGGAACATGACTGTGCCTCCTTGATGGTCCTAAACATATGTGAGTGGCACATAATGACACACCAGGATCAGGTAGAGGGTGGCCAACAGGCCTCCTTTGATCACCCCTACCAACCCTCTTGTGTGGCACCTCACCCACATTTCGACTACTGCAGAAGACAACTGCCAGTAAAGCCACAATAATCACAGTACCCTGATCAAGTGTGTCACCGTCAACCTGTCCACTATCTGAGAGCTCAGTGGAATGGGTATGTGTAGGCATACTGACTGTGTCTGAAGGAAATCTAGGGGATGTGTGAGTCACAGCCTCTGTGTCAGATTCAACCTCTGCACCCCACTCCTGACTGTGATGCTATTTGGCCACCATCATCATCATCATCATCATCAGAGCCTACAAATACTCTGACATCAGGTGGAAGGAGTCCTACACTACCACTGTCAGGATCACCTGTGATAATAAGCAGCAAACACAGGAATGAAATACTCCACTAAATATTAAACCAATGTAGATGATAAAAAAGTAACACTGGTCACACAATCACAGATGATACAGCAATAACAGACATTCATTACACTCTCCTCACACATACCGATAATTATATATAGAAATAATGCATAGTAATAAGCAAATAAACATCTGTCTCCAGACTTTGCAGGGAGGAAGATCCTGGACTGGAATTAAGCATCACAATGTAAATAACACCAAGGGACAGTGAATACACAATCACCTATATGTCCTGTAAGAATTAGCTGAAACTGAATCTTGGTTGAGAAGTCCACCCACACTCATGTGTACTGAACAACTCTCTTGTATAACTTTATTACTTAACAATAGGTACAGACAGAAAAAATATACCAGAGGAAGTAGAAGTCAAATTATATATTTTATTTTGCTGGCAAATATTAAATGTTGCCATGTGTAAGCTTACCTGGAAGCTGCTCATGGTATTCACTTGTCCTCCCAACCATATCAAGCACATGGTGTGCAGTCTCCACTGAGCTGTCTGGATCTCTGACACTGGACAGGAACTCCTCATTTGGTGTCAGTGGTGGCTTGGTAGCAGGACTAACCCCTCCACCCAGCTGTTCTGAGGCAACTGCAGCTGCCCTTCTCTGGGCTGATCAAATCATATCAGTGGCCTAATGCCGCACCCGATCATACTTGTGTCTGCAGCCACCAACTGTGTTCACATCACTGACTAACTGGTTTCAAATCTCCTTTCTGGCAGTGATATCCTCATGGCCTCTATCAAGTAGAAAGTCTCCATGCTGCCACAGAGCCTGCATTATGACCTAATTTTCAGTGTCACTGAAAGGAGGTTTTCATGGATTTGTAGGCTTGCATGCCATAATTCTATGTTACATAGAACAAAGAAGAATAAAACATAAATATCACAAAACAATTGTATTTTAAATACTCAGTCCATGTACCCTTTTGTCAACATTAAGCACTAGAAATACACTTTTCATTTAGTACAACTGAATGAAGCGAACAATGGTTTCTACAATCAAAGGAATATCACATAAGTAATGTATACATTTTTCTAAAGAAATAAAAGCATGTATGCACATTTTCAACAGAAAAGCACTTGATACACACTTCTCCCCCAAAACACCAAACAAACAAAGGTTTGTACAAACCAGTGAATGCCACAAAAGGAATGTATACATGTTTTGCACACAATTATAAGGATGGCTACACTTCAACAGAAAAGTCAATTTATGAATGTCGGTCACTTTTGACTGTGCCCAACACTCTTGTGGAGGTTGCTCTGGGCCATCATAAAAGCATAACCCCAGTATCAGAACATGTACATTACATTTCTCTCCAAAAACACAGGACATTGAAAAATCAAATGTTAAAAATAGTTATGCTGAAAGCATAAACTTTTTATTTCAGAAATGTAAATGCCTGCCAAAACTTCCTATGCAAACAGTGAAGTATAAGAAGTGCATACAGATAAAAATTAAACTGTCTCCTGGATATGCAAATATATTTGTAACATTTTACAAAATCTAAAATGTATCTGAATAATACAAGCATACCTTAGCAAAATTAAGCATTCTCTGCATATAAATTGCACTCAAAGGAATACCAATCTTTTGTTTTGTCCAGAAAAACAAGTCTCCACACATTCAAGTTCCCTTGCTACAGGGTTACCTTTTTCTAGTGTAGATTCAGCCCTCTGAACATTGTGAAGATGCAAATGAGGTGTGAACTCATTAGACTTGATGAATACCAAATTTCTGACTTTGTGTATCAGATGTAAACATAGTGTAGGCTCTATACCATTTTTAAGTGCTAATGGCGTGCAGCTGTGAATGATTAATATGTGTGAGAGAGAAGGAAAACACAACAGCAATTCAGGCAGTGGGTGTGTCAGTGAAGATACACTTACAAAGTGTGGAACTAACTTCAATGAGCTTTTAAATAAAACAAAATATACACTTATAGATATAGGTCTGTTTAGACCCATCAAAATTATGCTTTATTGAATTTTATATAACCGAGTCTACTTTAGCGAAACTGCGTTTACATGAAAATGCACTTTTACGAATAACACTACACCAAACCCAAACAGAAAACACACACACACACACACACACACACACACACACATTGATGCACACACACACACACACACACACACACACACACTACTTATATATATATATATATATATATATATATATATATATATATATATTAACTCTGAGATCACACTAGAGTGTGGAAAAGGAAATATTCCTTTATCCTCACTGTGCCATGATCTATAAGCAATCTTCAGTGTAGTGTTATTCTCAAAGGTGTAAATGCAAATTCATTAAAGTTGACTCAGTTATATAAAATTCAATAAAGTGTAATTTCTGTTCCCTATTAGAAGACCGATGACGCATTCTTTCAAATGCATCTTGGTCTAACTCAAAAGCCTGAAATGGCAAAATATTGAAGCGGCTTTTAAGCAAATTCTTTCCCTGTGAAAGAATTCGCTTGGCCACTTCATTACTTTGCCGTTTTCGGCACTGTAGTGCAGTCTTGGAGTTGGTATATTTAAGTAGGGGGGGGTGTGGGGGGTGAAGCCCCCCACTTAATGTAATGTTTAAAGTATTTTTTTGTTGTTGGAACAGCGATTTTTTTTTCCCTAGGAAAAAATTGCTGTTCTGACAGAAATTGTAAGCTTTCGCTTACATAGCGTCAATCAATCACTGTTCGCTTTTTTAAGCATTCAGTGATCTAATATAGACCCATAATTTTGATGGGTCGAAGTAGATCTATATATATATATATATATATATATATATATATATATATATATATATAACAAAAATGTCTTTATTAACTTATTAAATTATCATAAGATATAGGCAATTATACATTTATATAAATGAAAACAAACCATATTGACATAATTATAGTTGCAAACATTATACATCACTTATAATCTGCTCAGTCACTGTCAAACATTACATAGCTCATTCAAATCCTGCCTTCTTTTAAACCTCATCCCACGTCTACATGAATTGTTCCCACAATTTCTATTTTTTCTAGATAATTTTCTTCTACCCTTTCCTAAAGATCCCATTTCCAGTTGTTACACGTTCATATTTTTTTGTCACTAATAGCAAAACACTCCGGCCTTTTCTGAAAACTGCTGTTCACTGTCATGTATTTTTATCATACATTTAAAGAAAAAATGATACAAAATGTGCTATAGACTGCATGTCTGAGATAGGGAAGAATGAACAAAATACAAAGGAAAGACAGAGCTGCAAAAATATTCATAAATGGTTGTGTGATCACTCATTGCACTAAATGTGTTAACCACATATGTACATCCAGCTGAGAATGGACAAGTGTATGTCCTGTTAATGCTTGTATGCAAATGATTTGATTGCTGTTGCAAAGCTGTGCCTGTGAAAGAGATAACACACTCCAACTCTGTTTTGTTACTTCATTACTCTTATAGTTCAAATCCAGAGCTGTGTAATTGTTTAACGTTTGTTAATCTTTAATTTTTTTATCTCTAACATTAGCTTGGCAGGTGGCTTAGTGCAAACATGGTTAAATGTAAAAACATTTAAAAGTTAATGTCAGTCACCTTAAGAAGTGCAAACATGCCTAGCAGAATTGAGCAGCAGTCAGCAACTTGAATGACAATGACAGCAGAAATTACAAGTATGACCCAAATGTGTGAGTAGCAGACGGTGTAAACACATTAAAGTATATAATAGATAAGATAGGTAAACCATGGTTCGATTACCTCTCTTGCCATTTTTACTGAGGAAAGATCATAACGAGTATTAACATAAGGAGTACCTATTCAGTATTGCCTGTTACATTTGCATATTGTACACCTATGCACAAATACTGTTCACTGCTTAAGGAGAAAACTGAAACATTTTATTTGCTTCACCTTCCTTCATGGAAACAGGCTAAGTGGCAATGCACGGCCATCAGCATTCTATACTGAGTGTAAAAATACACCTGCTGACTAGCTTTCCTTGTGGCACCAGGTGAAAGTTCATAACCAGAACCCATGTACGCCAGCGTTCTAATCCAGCACACTATACCTTTTATTAAGGGTATCACATTGTTATTTTTTTTCAAATATTAGAATATAAAGATAATTACACGTGACAATAACTATGTATAGCAGGTTGATTGAGCATACACATGGTATCAAACCTAGTATATGAATAACTGCTATAGCATGACAATGATGATTTTTTAATTATAAATGTATTTTCTGGCCTGGGATGGACTTCACAGTTCATTGACAGTCATCTACACACCTCCCATAACACAAGTATAGCTGTAAAACAGAACGTATTGTCTGGTCGGAACCAGAACTCAAAAATCTACTCTGACAATAACATAAATACATGCATTTCCAGTATATAGTCATCACATTTGAAAATCCATAAGCCATATGTTTATTTTTACATAGGTTTGAATCCCACATTGTACAAATTACTTTTATCAGTGTGGAAAGCCCCACAAAATATATGTCAAGTCATAAAATTGATACACCCAAACTCAGGTCTTAACCGAAGTCATTTAACATATCAGTGTTGATCATTGGACAAACTGTGTCATGTAGAACAGCACACATGCCATAAATTAATGCCAAATGTCACATTATCCTTCCTGTTTCATAAACTGTCTTCCTCTTTGGCAGTGTTGCTCTCCACTTAACAACACTCAGAGTAGGCATGGTTGTGTGGGTTGGCGCATTAGCCATAAAACACAATATCACAAATTGACAGGAAAACACTATTACTGTTGTTGGAGGGCCTGTGCAAACATGGCAGGAGCTAGGAAGGATACTGTCCTATTCGAGATGTGGAGGAGTAAAAAATATTTGGTGCACTCCTCGTAAAGCGCTACAGCTGTAGGCTGCGGCAGGGGGACTATATCAGGTCTCAGTATAAGTCTGAAGCTTTGAACAGTCTAGCCAAGGCTGTATTTAGTATAACTGCATGCTATGCACTGGGGACCAATGCAAGCATCATTATAATGACCTGAAACAACACAATCACACACAACTCAACCAGTGACTGGATGAGTTTAGAACTGCTGACATACCACAGTTCTGTAAGTATACAGATAAAGCAACTTTAAATGTTATGGAAAGCTGTAGATAGCCAAGACTTGTATGCATAATGCCTTTATGTCTCATTTTTTCTCCTTCTTTATTTTTAAGGTGCTGAGGAAATTTCAGCGAACAGGGAGGAACTTGTTAAAAGATTAGAAAGACTCAGAGTGGCAAGAGCTATGTATGCAGCACAAATGAACATTACTGTATTAAAATGATTGCTCTTCTATACATTACTAGCAACTTAAGCATGCAGAATGCAGATTTTAACTGTAAAAGCAAGCATGATGCTTTCTTCTGTAGTTCTTGGTAATTGTATTAGGCAAGTGTAATAGTGTGGTCAGAGTTGGTGAATTCAATTCCCACAAGTAACAAATACATTCAAAATGCAAAAATACCATTTTTAATTTTAATTCCAGCAAAACTGGCTTTAATGCCATGTTGTTAACTTAATCTGTAGTATCTTTTAAAAAATCTGCAATATCAGCATATTGCAAGAATTACTTGTTACAATTCACAATCCTATTTTGGATTTGGAAAGCTGTATAACAAATATAATAATAAATATATATTCATTGTAATAAGGCATTTGAATGTGACATATAATGGATCTAATCATCTGTTTTCTTTTTTGTTTCATCCCAACCCTTCTCTCTCTCTCTCTCTCTCTCTCTCTTTTTTTTATAAATGGGAACACACTATTTTGATGTCATACTTTTCTGCCAACAAACAAAATGCTTTTCAGCATTGGAAGGTAGGCCAACCACTGTGGCTCACCCTGTCAACCCTCCACTGGCTGCCACACCAACACCCAACACATCTGGGAGCAACCTGGCAGTACTGTCTCCACAGCTCCTGCACTACCTGGCCCATCCACATCAGGTAGAATTGTCCTGGCTGCTGGTGCATTGCCACTCTCCAAAAGTGTTGGTGGAGGTGGGGATTGCATCACCCACCAGGATCTGCCTGGGATGGTGCATGATGTGTTAGAAATTGGCATTAGTGTCCACCTCAGCTGCCTGGAGAAGTTACTCCTTAGAATGCAAAAAAGATCCCCATGTCAAGCAATCCCACAGGAAACTGAGGAGAGTGACAGTTATGAATTTTCTGAGGGTGAGGACTAGATTCTCACTCTTCCCATGCTTGACAGGCATGTGCCTCCAGTGTCCCATACCTATCACCAGTCATGGTGTCCACCAACTTTATGTGCCCATCATCATCCCTGTGTCTGCCTTGTTTGTCCTGTTTGCACCTGCTTCCTCACACGCCGTAACTACCTGACTCTGACATTCCTATGTCCCTCAACATTCCTCTCTTCTTGAAATAAAAAAAAAAAAAATCGGACACCTGTCCCACAAAAAAAGAAATTGTCCCATACATAGTTCCTCACTGGCATATGTGTCTTCTCGAGACACTCGATATATAACATGATTGCATTGTTATCACCCATCTGTATTGTGATGACAGTCCAGATTCACAGAATTTTCTATACATGTTCACATTGAACTGTTAAAGAAGTTAATATCTATGCTTTTTTCCTAATTCCCTCATGCAAATTCCTTTATTACTTCTCCTTTGTTCTTTCCCCTATTTCACCACTTTCCAATCTACCCCATTTTCACAACTTTAATCTGGTCAAAAATAGAATCACACACCACATACATGGCTAGAAATTACCCATAATAAAGCCTCAGTTTTTGTTCTCTTCAGTTGCACAGAGTCTGGCATTGTGCACAAATGCTGAGCAGTGGCAAATGGTTCTTTGGCTGCACTACTCTGGTTATATCTGTGCAATGGTGCTTAAACTTGCTGCACTAAAGAAACAGGGACTTAAAATAGAGTAAAGACAGTACTTTGAAACATTTACTCTGACAGTTATTTATACTGCTGAATGCAGCAAAGTGCTACGTCCGATGTGGACTGTTAGCATTTTTTTTGACAATAGCTTCAAGGGTTCAATTCCAGATGCATCTCTCATCATTTCTTAGCATGATGATATGTGTGAGTATGATATATTTAATCACCCACATATTAAAATTGGTATCTATATTACATAATTGAATTTTTAAAAGTTCAAACGTCATACTGTCGACTCCATATGATCGAACTTTTAAAAGTTTGAACATATAATAAAAAAAATAAACCAAAGAAAAAACCTACCTGAACAGTTTAAGCAGGGGGGAAAGCACCCCTGCACTCCACACATTGGGGACTTTGCCCCCCACACTTCCTGCTCTTTAAATATACCAACTCCAAGATCGTACTACAGTGCAGAAAAGGGAAATCTTCCCATTCTGCACTGTACGGAGATCTCTGTTGAAACGTTCAAACTTTTAAAAGTTTGATCATATGGTGTCGACCATATGATGTTCAAACTTTTAAGAGTTCTACAATGTGATATAGACCCTTAAAATTGCCATAGTTATAATTTTTCATGGAGATCTATTGAATGCTAACCAAAAATTTGTATCTGAAGTAACATCCATCCCTACTGCTATCACATATTTATCTAACCTTGTCCTGCTTTTCATCAGCCTGTTGTCCCTCTCCTAACTGTTCTCTACCCTTATGTCACTCACTTCATAGTACACAGCATATTATGTTAATAATTACAGCAGACCAAAACAATGACCATTAATGTGCCATTAAATAAAGCACTGCTAAGTGTATGTGCATCTCTCCTTGTATTCACCCCATCCAGCCAAATACTCTGTATCTGTTTAGATGTATTAGGTTGATGGATGGTGTCTGCAGATTGAACTTGTACTGTGGAGTGTTTTAAAATCATCTGTAGGATCTTGTTTGTGACATGTTCAGATGATGATGGATGAAATCTTCATCTAATGTGATGTGGAAATTGTCCTTACTGTAACAAAGCATACTGCACACACTTTTCAGGCTATATGGCCATACACAAATAGTTAGCATATCTGCTGAGTCACAATCATTTTAAAAGATGTACCACCCCTTGTCATTTCTAGAATACTGTACACACAATTAAATTGTGATTTTCAGTGAAGCTTGCAAAGCAGCTAATAGTTGTACAACTGTATAGAGGTAGGCATTAATGATACAAACTGTGAAAGATACATACCTTAGTCATTGTTTGTCTCATTTCAGTCATGATCACATTTCCTTAGTTAATGCCACCCTGACAACATCTGTAAACAATGAAAATGATAGGGATTTGAATCCTGTGTTACCTGTGCTCTGACCAGGAGCTCATCACTGTTACACCTGCTGGTGCCACAGGAAAAGCTAAGCAACATGCGTATTTTTTAAGCAAGAAGCAAACTGAACGAACACAGGTCACCACACCAAGCAACAGAAAATTAAAACCGTTTATTGTTAAGCGCTTTTCGTCTCAGTAAATCCCAAGACTTCTTCAGACAAAATAAAACACACGCCCCTTCTTTAAATACATTCAAGTAGTGCACTACACACTCCTATTGGTTAAAAAGCTTTTGAGTCATCAGTATACCTTGAAATGCCTTTAACTTAAAAACAAAGAGCCACAAGCTGAGGGTGAACCAAAACACAGTAAGTCAGGCAGATTGCAAACTTCCGTCCATACGCAGCCAAGATGTTGATAACTAACATGTGCAATGAAAACATTTAACTGTCAGTCAGAGCTTTCATGCATGCAAAGTGCTCCAATGCTAAAAGCTGAATGACAAACAAAAAACACTTTTACATGTACCAATTATCACGATAAAACTTGATCCTGCCTGTACAAAACATAACCTAGAAAATCACTTAAAACTACCTAATAATTGAAAATGTTAAAGTTGTTAAAACCTGTTTAAATCACCTTAACAGAAAAAAAAATATATATATGTAACATAGTAAATAAAATATTAAATATTAAACATTAAACAGTGTGCAACTTAAGTCATCATAGGAGGCTCCTAAGTTTTAAAATAAAATAAATAGTGCTCGTTTCATTAACGTCAGGGAATGCACATGCGTCTGTGTGTATTTGCCACATAAGCTCTAACACTTCAAGATGGACAGCCTCAGGACCACCTCAGAAGTTAATATCTATGCTTCTTTCCTAATTCTCTCATGCAAATTCCTTTATTACTTCTCCTTTGTTCTTTCCCCTATTTCACCACTTTCCAATCTACCCCATTTTCACAACTTTAATCTGGTCAAAAATAGAATCACACACCACACACATGGCTAGAAATGACCCATAGTAAAGCCTCAGTTTTTGTGCTCTTCAGTTGCACAGAGTTTGGCATTGTGCACAAATGCTGAGCAGTGGCGAATGGTTCTTTGTGCCCTATGGCAAAACCTGGTGAGTTTCTGCCATCGGCTACACTACTCTGGTTATATCTGTGCAATGGTGCTTAAACTTGCTGCACTAAAGAAACAGAGACTTAAAATAGAGTAAAGACAGTACTTTGAAACATTTACTCTGAAAGTTATTTATACTGCTGAATGCAGCAAAATGCTACATCCGATGTGGACTGTTAACATTTTTTTTGACAATAGCTTCAAGGGTTCAATTCCAGATGCATCTCTCATCATTTCTTAGCATGATAATATGAGGGAGTATGATATATTTAATCACCCACATATTAAAATTGGCATCTATATTACATAATTGAATTTTTAAAAGTTCAAACGTCATACTGTCGACACCATATGATCGAACTTTTAAAAGTTTGAACATGTAATAAAAAAAAATAAACCAAAGAAAAAACCTACCTGAACGGTTTAAGCAGGGGGGAAAGCACCCCTGCACTCCCCACATGGGGGACTGTGCCTCCCACACTTCCTGCTCTTTAAATATACCAACTCCAAGATCGCACTGCAGTGCAGAAAAGGGAAATCTTCCCATTCCGCACTGTATAGAGATCTCTGTTGAAACGTTCGAACTTTTAAAAGTTCGATCATATGGTGTCGACCATATGATGTTCGAACTTTTAAGAGTTCTACAATGTGATATAGACCCTTAAAATTGCCATAGTTATAATTTTTCATGGAGATCTATTGAATGCTGATCAAAAATTTGTATCTGAAGTAACATCCATCCCTACTGCTATCACATATTTATTTAACCTTGTCCTGCTTTTCATCAGCCTGTTGTCCCTCTCCTAACTGTTCTCTACCCTTATGTCACTCACTTCATAGTACATAGCATATTATGTTAATAATTACAGCAGACCAAAACAATGACCATTAATGTGCCATTAAATAAAGCACTGTTAAGTGTATGTGCATCTCTCCTTGTATTCACCCCATCCATCCAAATACTCTGTATCTGTTTGGATGTATTAGGTTGATGGATGGTGTCTGCAGATTGAACTTGTACTGTGGAGTGTTTTAAAATCATCTGTAGGATCTTGTTTGTGACATGTTCAGATGATGATGGATGAAATCTTCATCTAATGTGAAGAGGAAATTGTCCTTACTGTAACAAAGCATACTGCACACACTTTTCAGGCTATATGGCCATACACAAATAGTTAGCATATCTGCTGAGTCACAATCATTTTAAAAGATGTACCACCCCTTGTCATTTCTAGAATACTGTACACACAATTAAATTGTGATTTTCAGTGAGGCTTGCAAAGCAGCTAATAGTTGTACAGCTGTATAGAGGTAAGCATTAATGATACAAACTGTGAAAGATACATACTTTAGTCATTGTTTGTCTCATTTCAGTCATGATCACATTTGCTTAGTTAATGCCACCCTGACAACATCTGTAAACAATGAAAATGATAGGGATTTGAATCCTGTGTTACCTGTGCTCTGACCAGGAGCTCATCACTGTTACACCTGGTGCCACAGGAAAAGCTAAGCAACATGCGTATTTTTTAAGCAAGAAGCAAACTGAACGAACACAGGTCACCACGCCAAGCAACAGAAAATTAAAACCGTTTATTGTTAAGCGCTTTTCGTCTCAGTAAATCCCAAGACTTCTTCAGACAAAATAAAACACACGCCCCTTCTTTAAATACATTCAAGTAGTGCACTACATACTCCCATTGGTTGAAAAGCTTTTGAGTCATCAGTATACCTTGAAATGCCTTTAACTTAAAAACAAAGAGCCGCAAGCTGAGGGTGAACCAAAACACAGTAAGTCAGGCGGATTGCAAACTTCCGTCCATACGCAGCCAAGATGTTGATAACTAACATGTGCAGTGAAAACATTTAACTGTCAGTCAGAGCTTTCATGCATGCAAAGTGTTCCAATGCTAAAAGCTGAATGACAAACAAAAAACACTTTTACATGTACCAATTATCACGATAAAACTTGATCCTGCCTGTACAAAACATAACCTAGAAAATCACTTAAAACTACCTAATAATTGAAAATGTTAAAGTTGTTAAAACCTGTTTAAATCACTTTAACAGAAAAAAATATATATATATGTAACATAGTAATTAAAATATTAAATATTAAACATTAAACAGTGTGCAACTTAAGTCATCGTAGGAGGCTCCTAAGTTTTAAAATAAAATAAATAGTGCACGTTTCATTAAGGCCAAGGAATGCACATGCGTCTGTGTGTATTTGCCACATAAGCTCTAACACTTCAAGATGGACAGCCTCGGTACCACCTCAGAAGTTAATATCTATGCTTCTTTCCTAATTCTCTCATGCAAATTCCTTTATTACTTCTCCTTTGTTCTTTCCCCTATTTCACCACTTTCCAATCTACCCCATTTTCACAACTTTAATCTGGTCAAAAATAGAATCACACACCACACACATGGCTAGAAATGACCCATAGTAAAGCCTCAGTTTTTGTGCTCTTCAGTTGCACAGAGTTTGGCATTGTGCACAAATGCTGAGCAGTGGCGAATGGTTCTTTGTGCCCTATGGCAAAACCTGGTGAGTTTCTGCCATCAGTTACACTACTCCGGTTATATCTGTGCAATGGTGCTTAAACTTGCTGCACTAAAGAAACAGGGACTTAAAATAGAGTAAAGGCAGTACTTTGAAACATTTACTCTGACAGTTATTTATACTGCTGAATGTAGCAAAGTGCTACATCCGATGTGGACTGTTAACATTTTTTTTGACAATAGCTTCAAGGGTTCAATTCCAGATGCATCTCTCATCATTTCTTAGCATGATGATATGTGGGAGTATGATATATTTAATCACCCACATATTAAAATTGGCATCTATATTACATAATTGAATTTTTAAAAGTTCAAACGTCATACTGTTGACACCATATGATCGCACTTTTAAAAGTTTGAACATGTAATAAAAAAAATAAACCAAAGAAAAAACCTACCTGAATGGTTTAAGCAGGGGGGAAAGCACCCCTGCCCTCCCCACATGGGGGACTGTGCCCCTCACACTTTCTGCTCTTTAAATATACCAACTCCAAGATCGCACTACAGTGCATAAAAGGGAAATCTTCCCATTCCGCACTGTATAGAGATCTCTGTTGAAACTTTCAAACTTTTAAAAGTTCGATCATATGGTGTCAACCATATGATGTTCGAACTTTTAAGAGTTCTACAATGTGATATAGACCCTTAAAATTGCCATAGTTATAATTTTTCATGGAGATATATTGAATACTGACCAAAAATTTGTATCTGAAGTAACATCAATCCCCACTGCTATCACATATTTATTTAACCTTGTCCTGCTTTTCATCAACCTGTTGTCCCTCTCCTAACGGTTCTCTACCCTTATGTCACTCACTTCATAGTACACAGCATATTATGTTAATAATTACAGCAGACCAAAACAATGACCATTAATGTGCCATTAAATAAAGCACTGCTAAGTGTATGTGCATCTCTCCTTGTATTCACCCCATCCATCCAAATACTCTGTATCTGTTTGGACGTATTAGGTTGATGGATGGTGTCTGCAGATTGAACTTGTACTGTGGAGTGTTTTAAAATCATCTGTAGGATCTTGTTTGTGACATGTTCAGATGATGATGGATGAAATCTTCATCTAATGTGAAGTGGAAATTGTCCTTACTGTAATAAAGCATACTGCACACACTTTTCAGGCTATATGACCATACACAAATAGTTAGCATATCTGCTGAGTCACAATAATCATTTTAAAAGATGTACCACCCCTTGTCATTTATAGAATACTGTACACACAATTAAATTTTGATTTTCAGTGAGGCTCGCAGAGCAGCTAATAGTTGTACAACTGTATAGAGGTAGGCATTAATGATACAAACTGTGAAAGATACATACTTTAGTTATTGTTTGTCTCATTTCAGTCATGATCACATTTGCTTAGATAATGCCATCCTGACAACATCTGTAAAAATGAAAATTATTGGGCTTTGAATCCTGTGTTACCTGTGCTCTGACCAGGAGCTCATCACTGTTACACCTGCTGGTGCCACAGGAAAAGCTAAGCAACATGCGTATTTTTTACACATAGCACTGTCCAGAATGCTGAAGGCCACACATTGCCACTTACCCCTTCTGTGCAGAGTGAGGTGAACCAATAGAAGTATTACTATATTTTCATTTAAGCAGAGAACCATATTTTCTCATCACTTAACTCTGCACAAATGGGGAAAGCATTGTAGGTTCATAGATTTGTACTAGGCTAACTACCCTTGTGGATCATTCTAAGCCTAGCCAATTACCCCATGTGAGAATCCAATCATGGCACCTTGTGTTTGTAAAGTAAACATCTTAATAATTATACCAACTTATTAGCAATATTTCTTAATGTAATAAAAGTTATGACACACCATTTCCAACATAAACTACAGTATCAACAGCATAGTATCTCTCAGCTATTTCTCCCATAACATATATTCCTAACTACTTTTCCAGTTCAAGTTGTATTCATGAAATGGGAATCTCGCACACACTAACAGTTTGCCATCATTTGCACAAATCAGTTTCTCAGCGATGCACTATATAAACAGGGTTTTGGCATGTCTTACTATGGTTATTGTCCAATTTTTTCCATTTCATCAAAAGGCATTCATAAACACAAAAGTCCTATGGACCCATCCTATAACTTTACACTACAACCTATCCCCACATCATTTATCCTCAGGCTTATTAACAAACTTAAACCTTGTACTCCTTCAGCTGACAAGCTCCCATCTCTCTACCTCCAAAGGGCTGCCAAAGTGATTGCATACCCTATATCCATACTCATAAATAGGACAATCCAAGAAGGAACCGTCCCTGAGATCTGGAAAGTTTCCCATATTATTCCACTACATAAAGGGGGTAACTCTATCGATTACTCCAACTACAGACCAATTGCTCTCCTTTCCCCATTAGCAAAACTTATGGATAAATGTATTCACCAGCAACTCCTACAACATCTCACTCTGCACAACATAATAGCAAACTGTCAACATGGTTTTAGACCTCATCACAGTACTACCACTGCTCTCTTATCTTTTGTAGAAACCATCAATAAGAATCGTAATAACAACCTTCTCTCTTCTGCTCTCTTTATTGACCTCTCCAAAGCATTCGACATGGTCAACCATTCCACCTTAATTAACATACTTGAATCCCTCTCCTTTGACAACCTTGCCACTAAATGGTTTAAATCTTACCTTAGCAACAGACAACAAGCAATTCTATGGGGAAATCAACTCTCTTCTCTCCTACCCATAAACACTGGTGTCCCTCAGGGCTCCATTCTTGGGCCACTTCTATTCTCCCTTTTCATTAATGATCTCCACTCTGCTATCCCTCAAGCTACCTGCATCCAATATGCAGACGACTCTACCCTTATCTGCTCTGCTTCTTCTCCTTCTGAACTCTGCTCACTTACTCAAAAGATTTTCAACTCAGTTGAAACATGGTTCTATAAACGTTCCCTCTTACTCAATGCCAAAAAAACTAAACTTCTTCTCTTTACTCCCACCACCCGATCCCCTTCCTTACACTTCACCATTTCCTCTAATAATGCCACAGTTATCACACCCGATCCTACAACAAAACTGTTAGGAATAACCATTGACAATAATCTCTCTTTTGATCAACACATTAATTACACCATTAAATCAGTCAACAGAAAAATAGGATCCTTATACCGAATTAAACCCTTCCTAACTGAATCTGCTAGAGCCAAGATTGCCCACTCCCATCTCTTGTCAACACTTCTCTACCAACCTTAAGAAAGCCAACCTTAATAAACTAGCTACATGCTACAATAACATTGCCAGCAGCCACTGGCAACCCTTCAGAACCCACCACTGTATTAACCTGAAACAACTAGGCTGGCCGGAATTCCAAAACCTTCTGCTCATCCCCCAACTGAACATTGCCCACAAAATACTGCACCAGCCTTCAAACACCCCTATACTCTCAGAACTTTTAATACCATACAATAATCTTAACTCCCTTCGTTCTTCTAGAAAACTTATGGCTAGATTAACAAAGTCCAATAACTCAGCTGGTGACTCTCTTTTTTCTAGTACAGTAGGAAGGAACTGGAATCTACTACCCAGTGACATAACACTAATCTCATCACTGCCCCTCTTCAAACAAAGAATAAAAGAACATCTGAAAAGTCACTGGCTCTGTTCCTGCACTAAACCGGACTAAATTTCTACCCCTCTCTATCTCGTTACTTCCCCCGCATCTCTCTCCCTCTTCCCTGAACAACTATCTTTTTTTCACTTACTTCTTTTCCTCTTCACTGGAAGTTTGTTTAATCCTCTCTTATCCTTTCTTTTTTACTTTACTCTTACTTTCCTCCCACTTTCTCCTCCCTACTCACCTTTCCCTGATTTTCTGCTTCTCTGCAGTTTGGTTTGTTTATAGGTAATGATATTAGTTCCTATTTGTAAATTGTTTTTGCATGCTAACTTTTCTTTATTGTCTTTACATTTATCCTGGTGTTTTTGTTGTATTTGACTTCAAATGTTGTATGTTTTTTTGTATATACTGTGGAGCTTTTCTCCCCGGGCCTCTACTGAAAATGGAAATATATCCAGCTAGACTAGCCCGGTCAACAAATGTAAAATAAAATAAAATAAATAAAAAGAAGGGACGTGTTGTTCACTGAAGACAATGTACTTGCAAAAGATATATCAATAATTGGTCCACTGTCAAGTACACCACAGAGACAAACAGCACAACTGCACTGTTAAATTTATGTGTTCATAGTGACACTGGACATTGGTCATCACTGACCAAAACACTAGGTTACCAGTATGTCTTTAAATGTATTTCTGCACATTGCAATCACAAAAGCAAATCTGAAGTCCAACCTTTCCACACAAGTCTCATAAAAGTATATGTTACCTGCAACATTATGATGATATCAGCAATTAATCTAACCTTAAGATCAGTATCTCTTCAAAAGCTATTATTTACTCAACTGATGATATTTAATAATGCTTACTACACTCGCCTCAGCTTACATAAATTCAACTAGAAAAATTCACCTAAATGTCCATATTGTATTGATCAAACCGCTGACCTTTTACACATGTTCTGGAGCTGTAAATGTATATTCAAACTTTGGAATTCTATAAAAATTCAATTACAAAAAATGGGTTATCAACAGTCCACACTTTCTTGGGAGTTTATGATTCTTCATATTCCTCTGAATGACTTGAACAGATCCCAAGTGATCATACTCATAAATATTTTCTTGTTAATGAAGCTTTATATAGCTACAAATTGGCTGAATCCATCTTTGACTTCATGGGGAAACTTTAAAAGTGTAGCGATAAAACATATTTTAGCACATAAATTACTAATTAAAGACCATAAGAAAAATATAAATAATACAAAAATATGGAAGGAAATCTTTAACATTGTGTTAGCTTAATGTTCTATTCCACTTTTCCCCGGGAAGTACATATTCAATATGGAGATTAGTATAGATAAACCTTATATTGATGTTAGATCTTTTTTTCCTTTTTCTCTTTTTTCTTTTTGAATACCTTTTTTTAGAATTTTATCTTAATGTATGATGATCTTATGTAACTGTTGGAAGCATTCATGTATATAATGTACACATGTTGTAGTGTTGTATTAACAACTGGAAAAGAATAAAAATTTATTATTGAAAAAAAAACATTATGATGATATCATCCTTTATAAAGATCACTATGACAATGATGATATCAGATTTCTGTGATGGCATGAATGTTAAGTGCTGTCTTTTCCAGCTGGTCTAACTAGTCAGAGGTTCGAACTGAACAATAGTCAACTTGTGCGTATGCCTGTATGTGTTAACTATACGTGTGTGAGTAGTCAGAAGAGTCTAAGTCAATGTCCTCACTCAAGTCTCATTCAGAGCAAAATTTTACAGTGGTACATGACTACACAGCATTTTCATACAACCCGCCCAACATCTTCTTAACATACACTGATGATGTCGTCTGCTATAAAGTGTTCTCTGACAATATAAGAGTTAGACTTGTGCCATGGTCTACCATTAAGTACTGAACATTTTACAGTGGTACATGACTACACAGCAATTTCATACAGCCTTCCCAACATCTTCTTCTCAACCTACACTGATGATGTCATCTGCTATAAAGTGTTCTCTGACAATATAAAAGTTAGACTTATGCTGTAGCACTAGTGTTAAGTACAGTGTTCTCTAGCTTGTGTAAGCCAGTAGAAGATCTAATTTCACTACAGCCAACTTGTGTACAGTGGATATAAAAAGTGAACACACCCCTGTTAACATGCCAGACTTTTGTGATATATAAAAAATGAGACTACAATAAATCATTTCAAAACTTTTCCCACCTTTAATGTGATCTATAACCTGTACGATTCAATTGAAAAACAAACAAATCTGTGAGGGGAAAAAATATAAACAATAAAAAATATACAATAAGCTGGTTGCATAAGTGTGCACACCCTTAAACTAATACTTTGTTGAATCACCTTTTGATTTAATTACAGCATTCAGTCTTCTTGGGTAGGAGTTTATCAGCATGGAACATCTTGACTTGGCAATATTTGCCCACTCTTCCTTGCAAAAGCACTCCAAATCTTTCAGATTGTGAGGGCATCTCTTGTGCACAGTTCTCTTCAGGTCACCAAACAAACTTTCTATTGGATTTAGGTCTGGGCTCTGGCTGGGCCATTCCAAAACTTTAATTTTCATCTGATGAAGCCATTCTTTTGTTGATTTGGATGTATGCTCTGGGTCATCGTCATGTTGAAAGGTGAAATTCCTCTTCATCTTCAGCTTTTTAGCAGAAGCCTGAAGGTTTTGGGCCAAACATGACTGGTATTTGGAACTGTTCATAATTTCCTCCACCTTGGCTAAAGCCCCAGTTCCAGCTGAAGAAAAGCAACCCCAAGCCATGATACTGTCACCACCATGGTTCACATTGGGATGGTGTTCTTTTGGTGTTGCGAAGTCTTGTTTTTGCACAAAATGTACCTTTTGGAATTGTGACCTAAATGTTCAACCTTGGTCTCATCAGAGCATAACACATTTTCCCACATGATTTTAAGGGACCTGATGTATTTTTTTGCAAATTATAGCAGGGCCTGGATGTTTTTCTGTGCAAGAAAAAGCTTCCATCTTGCAACACTACCCCATTGTCCAGATATATGGAACATATGGGAGATTGTTGTCACATGTAGTACACAACCAGTACTTGCCAGAAGTTCCTGCAGCTCCTTCACTTTTGCTGTATGTCTCTTGGTAGCCTCCTTGACCAGTTTTCATTTTGTCTTTTCATCAATTTTGGAGGGATGACCAGTTCATAGCAACATCATTGTTGTCCCATATTTTCTTCACTTTTTGATGACTGTCTTCACTGTGTTTCATGGTATATTCAATGTTGTGGAAAATTTTTTGTACCCTTCTCCTGACTTGCTACCTTTCAACAATGAGATCCTTTTGATTCTTTGTAAGCTTTCTGTGAACAATCATTTTTGCTGTAGCAGGCAACTGAGTAAACATCAGCAAAATCCTACTAGGACAGCTGAACTTTATTTGGGGTTAATCAGAGTTTATTTAATTGATGGTAGGTGTGTACCCAAGAAGACTGAATGTTGTAATTAAATCAAAAGGTGCTTCAACAAAGTATTATAGTTGGTACTTTTCCATTATCAGGGCAACAGTTGTAATGAGTGGCCATGGGCTAAAAGAAGTGTCTCTGTCTTTCAGTTCCCTCACATTTATCTCTAAACATTTATTAACATTGAATGTCACCTGCTGCATTGCACTCACACATATGCCTATTATTCACAAAGTGATTTATTAACACCAAGCAGTACTCATTTAAAATTCCGAAATTTCCACCACTTTTTATTGCACATAAGATACTTTCAGGAAAAAGTGTACATGAATACCATTGACTCATACAGAGTCATGTCTTTATTAGGAAGCACATTTGGTGTAAAGAGAAAATCTGAGTCAAATGCTGCAGGGAAGAGCTTCTCTAAGGTGCCACTAGAAAGAGAATAGAGTGTAAACAGTTCCTAAAACACATTCTGCCTAAATTGAGAGGAACACATATAGGAACGATATAAGGATTCAGTGACAGTGCCACTGCCTTGTCTGGTTTTGTAAATGGTTAAGTGTGTTTATCATTAATAAAGTGCTGGGGTCCATACCATTAAACTGCCCAACTTTCTGCTTAGTCCAGATTCATAGCACCAAAAGGTTGAGAGGTGTGCCAAGGTGTAAAACCTGCCTGGTAATGTATTTACCACTTTTTCCCCTGTACTTCTCCTGCACAAAGTTGTGCATCCCAAATGGGTTGTAGGTATCTAGTATCACTACTTTAGTAGATGTGGCCTTCATTGTAATCACAATTGTTGTAATAAATATTCTGTAGAAAAAGGCATGGTTTGCTTGGGGAATGGCAGCAACACAGTAGAAAGTGCAAATTAAAACAACAAGCTGACAGCATAATATACAGTGCAAATCACCACAGTGGTTGCGAGTGCATGCTAACATTCCAACCGCTCAAAGCACTCAGTACATGTGTTGCACCGATAATGGAAAAGTACCTATTAGTTTAAGGGTGTGCACACTTATGTAACAGCTTATTGTGCATTTTTATTGTTTATATTTTTTCCCCTGACAGATTTGTTTTTCAATTGAGTTGTACAGGTTATAGGTCACATTAAAGGTGGGAAAAGTTTTGAAATGATTTATTGTGGTCTCATTTTTTATATCACAAAAACCTGGCATTTTAACACTTTTTATATCCATTGTATCTATTCAGTCAACTCTCATTCTGGAGATAATTTCTGAGCAACATGTCAGACACTGCTACCAACATCTTCTTTGCAGCAAACACTGATAATGTTATCTGCTATAAAGTGTTCTCTGACAATATCAAAGTCAAATTTGTGCAATGGGGCTAGTGTTAAGTGATGTGTTTTCTAGCTTGTGTAAATAAGTAGGTAGAGGTTTTAATCTCACAGTAGTCAACTGGAGTATAGGTCTATGTAGATGTATATGTATATGTATGTTAATTCAACTATTACTCTAGAGACAATTTTACAACATTGCGTTCACAGCTATGTTAGTCACTCTGCCAAACATTTTCATCTCAAAATACAATGATGATGTATGTACACTCTGACAATATCACACTTTGATGTCTCTGTTGGCCCAGTCATTAACTACTACTATGTTATCTAGCTTATATAGCTAGATAGTTTGGAGTTCTAATCTCACATCAGACAACTTGTGTTTGTATTCATTCAAATATAAGTATGGAGATAATTTTAGGCCAAGATGTGCCTCTACATCTATGTCACACTTCACTCAACATCTATTTCTTAGCATACAATGGTGCTGTCATCCTCCATAAAGTGCATTGTGACACTGTTAAAGTCTGACATCTGTGGTGGTGCTAGTATTTCATCACATGGAATCCAACTTGTATACCTACACGGATTAATGTTTAAATCAGGCCTCAGTCAAGTGCTGTATCTGTGGTTGGTGATATATTATGATCATTATATGATCTTTTGAACCTGTTATTTATTTATTTATTTATTTATTTATTTTTTATTTTACATTTGTTGACCGGGATAGTCCGACTGGATATATGTCCATTTTCAGTGGAGGCCTAGGGAGAAAAGCTCCACATACCAAAAAAGACACATTACATACATCACTGAGTGATAAACTCAGTAAGACATGTTTCAAAAAATATAGAATACAGGCAGATATCAATATACACAATGTGCAGACTTACATCTGATTGGCAAAGACATTCATATGACTCCCACTTAGGGGAACCTTTAACAGTGACCCTTGAATGCAACATCCAAGTTTTTCCCTCTGTCCACATAACATCTTTTCTGCAGAATATTGGAGGATGTCATCATCGCAAAGATATGTACACATCATGAAGCACAGCCCTTTCATGACCCTCTATAAGCTATCTCCAGACTACTGGATGTGTGATTGTTAATTCTGTCTTGGGATGGTGCACATGTCACATATGGACAGAGGCAGTATGTAATACAATCAAACACACACATGCACGTATTCCTACTATATCCTAATATATATATATATATATATATATATATATATATATATATATATATATATATATAGCCATTTTTGTTTAAAACAAATAATGATTATGGCTTGGATTGTATATGATGTTGGCCATTAGTCTAGTAATGTCCTATGACCCTATGAAGATCACACATGGCAATGTTGATATCATCCACATGTGCTATGTTGAGGTGTGGATGTATGGCAATCCTTCAAGAGTGTATTCCAGTCTGTGATTTGAGGTAATGTATTCATGGCCACTGCTGCCATTTGATTACATGTTCCTTCCATAACAGCTGTAGTAATATGCCTCTTGAGGACTGTTGACATGGGATGATGCTATGCATATTGTTGCCTTAGTAAGACAGGAGTTCTTATAGTGGAGTATATTAACATTCTACACATTTCTCCTTCAACCATCATAGTGACACTTTCATTATGGCACATGTGTGGATGTGTATACCTACAATCGTGAAATGCTATGTGACACAGCAGTATTACATCATACTTACTAAATGGTTACATACATCTTGTTTCATCAGCACACTGTAAGGCTAATGTATACACAAACATATAACCAGTTCATATTCTTTTGTGACCCTGTGGATTTAATTGCATGCACAGTTTTGTTGCTGTTCAGAAGGGTTTTTCAGATGTTGCCCAGCAGTATTTTGTGACTGTCAGCATTTGTGTCAGTAACTGTTCTGCATGAGCAACACCCCCTCATTTGTAATGTGTCCATATATGGTAACAGGGCACTCACATACACCTTTCCAGTGATAAACATACCAGCATATGAAGTGCAAGTGATGTAGTAACATGAAATAAGTAGAGTTGCATGACTGTGTGGCATGTAATACATACCCAAGGTTGTATTTGGAGGTGTTCTCACAAATCTTTTTTTAAGTAAGTACAAAATTGTAAGGGGGATATATAGCAACGCATGCAGATGGTTGTGGATAGCACCACCCATACTCAAACAGAGGCAATACACAACCTGCTAGCTGACAGATTCAGATCAAATTTCACCACCCTGTCCCCACTAGTTGTCACCCAAAGTATACATACAAACATTAATCAGCATTTTTTTCTCAAGAGAGCAGCTCATCTGTGTGCTCTCTAAAGCTATAACATTGCAGCAATGGGCCCTGACAACATCCCAGGTTGTCTTATCAATAAATTAAAACATGATCGAGCAGACACAGTTAGATCACTACTTAACCTCAGCCTCCACTGGCACAGTGTTGGAAAGCAACAGTCATCTGTCTGAACAAGGGGGGACCATCACCCAAAACAGGGAATTATAGACTTATAAGCCTAAACACATAGAAACACACACCAAACGTAAAAATAAAACTTGTGAACCAAAAGCAGTCTGCAGAAATAAAAAAGGGAACACAATTCTTAGCACTTTTGTCCAAGTTTATTCCTCATAAACTTCTTCAGAAAATGCTTTAACCTCTCAAAACACACCCCTTTTGTATTGCATAAATCATCACATGACTTTACATATCATATCTTATTTAAAGACATAAACCTGTGTCATAAAACGTGTTGTATAATGAAAAAAAGTAGCAATAAAAAGCGACAATAAAAATACTATACAGTTGAAGAACCATATTCTATATTTATTATTTATTATTTATTTATTAACATTTGTTGACAGGGAAAGTCCACTGGGTCAGAGACCCATTTTCAGTGGAGACCCGGGGTGGAAAGCTCCACAAGCAAAAACACAAAGGAAAACACAAACTGTTAAAAACAATGTGGCAATGCTACTGATATGACAGGAAGAAAAAGAGAAAAACATATCATATATACACATAATGGAAGATATGACAGTTAAAAATACAAGAAGAAGTTTACAGTTGAATTAGTATTGTTACATCATTTCCTTCTATGGTCAGATTCCAGCTTCCTGTATATTAAGAGTACATTTAATAAATGTGAAGACTAGGTTTTTGCAAAAATGTTGTCATTGTAGTATTTGTTGAAGTATATTGTTTAAGGAGGTTTGCTTTTGAGGCAGGTGCAGGATGGATTGTTAAGATAATGTGGTTTTAGGTCTGCTTTAAAAGTTTTTGGGTAATCAGTTTGGGTTATTTCAGATAGAAGGTTATTCCATAGTTTAGCTATGGTATGGGAGAACAGGCATTGTCCTGCTCTTTTGTTGGGTTTGGCTACTGTCTTCTTCTTCTTTTGGCTGCTCCCGTTAGGGGTCACCACAGCAGATCAACTGTTTCCATTTCTTCCAGTCCTCTGCATCTTGCTCTGTCACACCAACCACCTGCATGTCCTCTCTCACCACATCCATAAACCTTATCTTAGGCTTTCCTCTTTTCCTGTTACCTGGCAGCTTCATTCTTAGCATCTTTTTCCCAATATACTCAGCATCCCTCCTCAGCACATGTCCAAACCAATGTAATTGTGCCTCTCTGGCTTTGTCTCCAAACCTTCAAACCTGGGCTAACCCTGCAATATACTTATTCCTAATCCTGTCCATCCTCATCATACCCAGTGCAAATCTTAACATCTTCAATTCTGCCACGTAAAGCTCTGACTCCTGTCTTTTTGTCAATGCCACTTTCTCCAACCCATATAACATAGCTGGTCTCACTACCCTCTTGTAGACCTTCCTTTTCACTTTTACTGGTACTCGTCTGTCACAAATCACTCCTGACACTCTTCTCCACCCACTCCATCCTGCCTGTACTCTCTTCTTCACCTCTCTTCCACACTCATCATTACTCTGAACTGCTGATCCCAAGAATTTAAACTCATCCACCTTCGCCACCTCTGCTCCCTGCATCTTCACCATTCTGCTATCCTCCCTCTCATTCACACACATATATTCTGTCTTAGTCCTGCTGACCTTTATTCCTCTTCTCTCTAGAGCATATCTCCACCTCTCCAGGGTCTCCTCCACCTGTTCCCTACTCTCACTACAGATCACAATGCCATCTGCAAACATCATAGTCCACGGGGACTCCTGTCTGATCTCGTCTGTCAACCTGTCCATCACCATTGCAAATAAGAAAGGGCTCAGAGCTGATCCTTGATGTAATCCCACCTCCACCTTAAACGCATCCGTCACTCCCACCACAGACCTCACAGCTGTCACACTACCTTCGAACATATCCTGTACCACTCGTACATACTTCTCTGACACTCCCAACTTCTTCATATAGTACCACAACTCCTCTCTAGGCACCCTGTCATATGCTTTCTCTAAGTCCACAAAGACACAATGCAACTCCTTCTAATCTTCTCTGTACTTCTCCATCAACACTCTCAGAGCAAACACCACATCTGTAGTGCTCTTTCCTGGCATGAAACCATACTGCTGATCACTAATCATCACCTCCCTTTTTAACCTAGCTTCCACTACTCTTTCCCATAACTTCATGCTGAGACTGATCAGTTTAATCCCTCTGTAGTTACTACAGCTCTGCACATCACCATTATTCTTAAAAATCGGTACCAAAACACTTTTTCTCCATTCCTCAGGCATCCTCTCACTTTACAAGATTTTATTAAATAATCTATTTAAAAACTCCACTGGCATTTCACCTAAACACCTCCATGTTTCCACAGGTGTGTCATCTGGACCAACAGCCTTTCCATTCTTCATCCTCTTCATAGCTATTCTTACTTCCTCCTTGCTAATCCACTGCACTTCATGATTCACTATCCGCACATCATCCAACCCTCTCTCCCTTTCATTCTCTTCATTCATCAGCCCCTCAAAGTACTCTTTTCATCTGCTCAACACACTCTCCTCACTTGTGAGTACATTTTCCTCATTATCGTTTATCACCCTTACCTGCTGCACATCTTTACTAGCTCAGTCCCTCTGTCTAGCCAATTGATACAGGTCCTTTTCTCCCTCCTTAGTGTTCAGCCTTTCATACAACTCTTCATACGCCATATCCTTAGCCTTCACCACCTCTTTCTTTGCCATGCACCTCATCTCCTTATACTCTTGTCTACTTTCTTCATCTCTCTGACAATTTCACTTCTTCTTCGCCAACCTATTTCTCTGTATACTCTCCTGTACTTCTTCATTCCACCATTTGGCTACTGTAAGCATCTGTTTACCTGAGGATCTTAGTGTTCTAGTGGGGGTGTATTTTTGTAAGATTGCGTTGAGGGCAGGGCAGTCATTTGGTTTGAAAATTAGCTTGTGGGCTAAGGTTAGTTGGATGTATTGTAAAAGGTGGAAAAATTCTAGCCATCTTAGTTCATTGATGGCCTGGTAGTGATGAGAGCGGGAAGGTTTTCCAGAGGAAAATTTGGCTATTTTATTGTAACATGATTGTAGTTTATCACTAAGGGTTTTGTGCAGGTTAGTGAAAATGGCACTACCATATAAGAGGAAGGGGATGAGTAGAGTATTGGCTAGATTTATTTTGGTATGTTTGTCCAGGCAGAGTTTGTGGCGGTATAGTTTGCCTAGTTTGAAGTGTGTTTTCTTGACTGCAGTTAGGATGTGTTGTTCGTATGTGAGTTTAACATCTATTATTATACCTAGCAATTTGGCTGTTTTCACTAGTTCAATTTCTGTGCCATCTTTAGCCATGATTTTAAAGTCAAAGTTAGGTGGTTTTGATGAGAAAAGTAAAAGTTTAGTTTTTTTGGGGTTTAGCATTCGTTGTGCATTAATAAGCCATGATTCGATAGAAGTAAAAGCCTGTTGTGTAAGTGTGAGGAGGTCTGTGAAAGTTTTTGAGGTGGTTATAAGTGTTGAATCATCGGTGTATTGGATGATGTTCTGGATTTGAGGGGCTTTTTGCAGGTTGTTAAAGATATTGAACAGAAGTGGTCCTAAAATGGATCCCTGTGGTACTCCTATATTGCTAGGTTGATACTGAGATTGCACATTTAACCATTTTACAGATTGTTCCTTGTACTGTAGGTAGGAGGCAAACCAGGTGAGGGATCATGTTGATAGTCGGTGTATTAGCTTAGCATGTGACACTGTGTCGAAAGCCTTGGATAGGTCTAGTAGGATTACTGAGGTAGTATGGCCTGCATCCATGGCTTTGTTGACAGAGCCAGTGAAAGATAATAGGGTAGAAGTGCTATGTCCTGGCTGGAAACCATGTTGGGAAGGGGATAGAAGAGTGTTATTAGAGAGGTGTTTAAGAAGTTGTGAGTGAACACATTTCTCCAAGATTTTAGATAGAGGGGAGAGCATAGAGATGGGGCAGTAGTTGGAAAGATCATGGGAGTTACCCCCTTTATGTAGTGGGGTAATGATGGATCTTTTCCATTAGTGAGGAACATAAGATTCAGTGAGAGATTGATTTATAAGAATGGTAACTGGATATGCTATTGCACTAGCTGCTGTTTGCAGATATTCTGCAGGAAGTTTATCTGCAGAGAGAGAGCAAGGTCTGAGTTGTTTTAGGAGTTTGAAAATGAGAGAGGTGGGTACAGGTTGAAAGTTGAAGGAGTTGCCTGGTTGTGTGTTGGGGTGTGTTTGGTTGGGGTTGGGATATGTATGTTTGAGTTGGATGGGCAGTCTTTGAGCAGGTTTTGGATGGTAGAAATGAAGTGGGAATTAAAGGCTTAGGAGATTCTTTTGGGCTTTTTTCTGGTGCAGGGGATGGGTTTGGGATGGTGCCTGGGTTAAACAGAGAGGAGACAGACTTCCAGAAATGTTTGGGATTGTTATGTGATGTGGATAGTTTATCAGAGAAGTATAATTTTTTATCTTGTATTACTAGTATTTTGGATTTGTTTCGGAGTTGCTTGTAGTGGAGTTCATTTTGTTGTGTTCTGTTTTTCAGCTATGTTTTCCATGCTTTGTTTCTAAGAGAAATAGTTTGTTTGGTTAGTTTTGTTAACCAGGGGGCATGGTTAGTTTTGGTTCATTTAGTACGTATAGAAGCTAGGCTATTGAGAGTATTTAAAAAGAGTTTGTTAAAATAGTCAACGGCTTCATCTAAAGGGAGTGTTTTTAGTGGGTTCCAGTTTTGGGAATTTAAAATATTTATAAAGTTATCCTGGTTAAAATGGACAAGGTTCCTTGAGGTTTTGTATGAATGCATTTTGATTGCATGAGGATGAGTTCTATGGGTATATGATGGAAGGTGCTCACTTAGTGTGTTTGGTATGGTTCCTGAGTTGCCATAGTTTTGGGGATGTGTTACAAGTATCCAGTCTAAGGTTGATTCAGAGTCTGTTGTTAGGCCATGAGTGAGGGTAGTGATGAATTGGGTAAAACTGTGACAGTTTATGCTGTTTGCTGGAGAGGGAGAGTCTAAGTTTAGCCAATTAATATTGGTATCTCCTAGTATTATAGTTTCATGAAGTATATTTTGATTTAGCCAAGATAACAAGTTTTCGATTATGTGGATATTGTGGGCTGGAGGAATATAAATAACTGCTATGCATATTTGTTTGTTCCTATTTATGTGATAGGATGTGAGTAGTAGCTCTGCATTACCAAAAGAGGGAACAGATTTTGCATAGGTAGTTATATGTAGTGGGTTTTGATAGATTAATGCTACACCGCCTCCCTTTTTGTGAAGCCTATCTGAATGGATTATGTTATATCCTGGAGGGACAACTTTGGTGTCAGCAATGTGTGGTTTCAGCCATGTTTCTGTTACTGCAATAATGTTTGGGGTGTGTAAAGCTAGCCAGGCATAGAACTCGGTAGCTTTATTGCCGATGTGAATGTTTATATTCATTAGGTGAAGTGTGTCTTGAGATGTTTGATTGTCTAGCTTAGTGGTAGATGAATGGGTGTGGGAAAGCATTTGGTCAGCTTGGCTGGCAGTGGATGTATAATAGTTGATTGGGCCTGGGTTTGGGTGTATACCTCCACATTGTTTTAAGGTGTGGAGTTGATAGAATATGCTGTGAGGTAGTTGTTTATGTGTATTGTGCTTGTAATGTAGTACTAGACACATTTTAAGTTTGGTAGTGGTTTTATTCTGTCTGGGGTAATGGTATTACATGCTAGTAGGGAGGGAGAGATGTCTGAATAACTAAGTTTGTTTAGTTGTATAGGGAGAGTTTGTGTGCTGCTACTAGTTGGTGGAGGGTATATGGTTGCAGATATGGATGTAGTTTGCATTAATAGGAGTAGTGTGAGGGTTTGGAGTGTACAGGGGATAATACTAAAAGAGTGTTTGTAAATGTGGAATGGAGGGGGCCATGCTAATTGAGAAGTTATGTGGGTGTGTTTGATAGGGTGGGACCTTTGTTTTGAAATATTTTGGAGGTGGTTAATTGGATGAAGGTGAGTGAGGGGGGAGTTATGGCTGGGTATAAAAATAATGAGTATGGGGTGGGTGGGAAAGGGGGTAGGGTATGAGGAGGGAAGTGAGCCTAGAGCGAAGCGAAGGGCAAACGGAGCGGGGCAGAGCCTGGGCTTGAAACAGCCAAGCAGCAGACAAAGAGCAGAAGGAAAAACAATCTCAGAAAGTAAATGCAGCACTGCAGGTGAGATAGGCTTTAAAGCCTCATATGCACTTTGGGAGTGTATTTTTCTATCTGAGCTAAATAGTCCTACCTAAGATGTCTGTAAGCTCAGGTGTATAGTTATAAAGGTGGAATAAAAGATATCTGGGTATGTATCGCTGAAACAAAAAGGAAGCAATAGGAGGGGAGGGTGGAGATGTTTGCGAAAAGAATCAGGAGGGGGTAGCAATACAATTATTTGGCTAAAGCAAATTGCAGGAGAGGCAACTTGATAGAATTACAGTATCAAGGAAGCAAAGTGGTTGGGTAGGTAAAGATAGAACTAACAAGAGAGCTAGACAAGTGAAATAGCATAGGGGAAGCACAGTGGTTGGGTAGGAAGAAATTGGACCTAAGAAAAGAGAGTGAGAAATATAGAGACCACTTGGCAACAAAGTCTCTTAGAGTGAAAGAAATGTTTATACATTGAACAGCATATTGAAAAGGAGCTGGATGCATAATGTTTGGTGCAATTGAGGAGATTCGGCTGTTTAGGTCACCCGCAGAAGCAGTAGAGAGCCCGGCCACTTATTATGTGGTTCAGCCCGTCAAGGGATAGGTTTGGCTAGGATAGCAAGTTTCTGTTTGGTTGATGGGCTTAATAATGTTTGGTACAACTGAGGAGATTCAGCTGTTTCGGTCACCTGCAGAAGCAGTAGGGAGCCTGGCCACTTATTATGTGGTTCAGCCCATTGAGGGATAGGTTTGGCTATGATAGCAAGTTTCTGTTTGGCTGTAGGGCTTAATAATGTTTGGTGTAACTGAGGAGATTCAGCTGCTTAGGTCACTTGCAGAAGCAGTAGGGAGCATGGCCACTTATTATGTGGTTCAGCCTGTCGAGGCATAGGTTTGGCTAGGATAGCAAGTTTCCATCTGGTTGTAGGGCTTAATAATGTTTGGTGCAACTGAGGAGATTCAGCTGTTTAGGTCACCCGCAGAAGCAGTAGGGAGCCCGGCCACTTATTATGTGGTTCAGTCCATCGAGGGATAGGTTTAGCTAGGATATCAAGTTTCCGTTTGGTTTTAGGGCTTAATAATGTTTGGTGCAACTGAGGAGATTCAGCTGTTTAGGTCACCCGCAAAAGCAGTAGGGTGCCCGGCCACTTGATATGTGGTTCAGCCCATCAAGGGAGAGGTTTGGCTAGAATAGCAAGTTTCTGTTTGGTTGTAGGGCTTAATAATGTTTGGTGCAACTGAGGAGATTCAGCTGTTTAGGTCACCCACAGAAGCAGTAGGCAGCCCGGCCATTTATTATGTGGTTCAGCCTGTCGAGGGATAGGTTTGGCTAGGATAGCTGTCATTTTTATAAAAACATATATGCATAAAAATAAATATAAATATATTTTTGTGTTTTTATGTTTTTATTTTAGTGCTAAAAAGCACTTAATATTGATACATTCATTCAGACCAGGAGCTCTATCAGCTACAAAACTGATCTGCCACAAATTTCTTAAAATTTATACATTGACTGGCATGCCTAGCCAATGCTTTGGCTAGGCATGCCAGTCAATGTATGAATTTTAAGAAATTCACTTTTTCAATAATAGATTTTGTTCCACAGACAGAATTTATTAGGGAATATTAATTTGATGTTGGAATGTAAGGAGTCTTTGTGGCAGATCAGTTTGGTACCTGATAGAGCTCCTGGTCTGAACAAATGTATCAACATTAAATGCTTTTTAGCACTAAAACAAAAACATAAAAACACACAAAAATATATTTATACTTATTTTTATGCATATATGTTTTTATAAAAATGACATCTTTATAGAATATGGTTCTTCAACTGTATAGTATTTTTATTGTCTCTTTTTATTGCTACATTATACAACACAACAGTTTTATGACGTGTTTATATCTTTAAATAAGATGTGATATGTAAAGTCATGTGATGAGTTTTGCAATACAAAAGGGGTGTGTTTTGAGAGGTTAAACATTTTCTGAAGAAGTTCATGAGGAATAAACTTGGATGAAAGCGCTAAGAATTGTGTTCGCTCCTTCATTTCTGCAGACTGCTTTTGGTTCACAAGACTCATAAGCCTGACTAGCCACATTTGTAAGCCAATGGAAGGAATCATCATGAACCTTATCAAAAAGAACATAGTTAATCTCCTGACTGTATACCCCACCCATTTTTGATTTATTAAGGCTAGATCATGTCTGTTAAATCTGGTTGACTTCTTTGAGAAGGTTGAGGGAAATACTGTGCATCACACCTAACCTGACCTGGCAAAGGCATTTCACACAATTCCACACTCAGGTATTACAGAGAAATGGTCTCATCTGGCCATAGGTTCATAGGTGTGTACTAGGCTAATGGTCCTGGAGCCTTTACAAGCCTAGCCCATAGGATTATCCTGCATCGTGCCACCCGGCCATAAACCACTATGTCACCAACTGGGTAGCCAAATGGCTCACTGACAGGACACATACTAACAAAGTGTGTGAATTCACCTCTAGCAACAGTCCAGTGACCAGGGCAGTAACGTGGGGGCTCTTTACTAGGCTCTTTCCTGTTTGGTATTTAATTCCCAGAAATCAAAGCAAACTTATACAACCTTTGTCTGACCAGCTTTGCAGATGACTGAAAATTGTGGACAATCCTTGACTTCAGTGACACTACAGATATATTGCAGAAAGTATTAACACACACAAATGATTGGTGCTAGAGCCATGGAACCACACTAAATGGCCAATAAAGCATAATTATTCCCTTTGGAAAGCAAATACCCAAGCCAATTATAATATAGACAGCACAACCCTATAAGTAGACCCAGTGGTACATGATCTAACTACTCATATAGATAGTAATCGAACATTCGACCACCATGTGTCCACAGTGGTGATAAATCTCTTCTAGGTGGCACAACTCATAAGTATGGGCATTGCATCCAGATCAAAAGACATTATAATTCCATTGTACGTGACCCTCATAACACCAGTAATTGGGTACAATGCACCCTTTTGCATGTACCTCACCACACATCTGCAACAACTGGAACAACCTCAGTGTTTTCGCACAAGGAGGCTAAAGGGTGCAACAGACAAGTCCTATGCAGAAAGATTAAAAGTCATATCAGTATATTCTGTCCCCTACAGACTAATAAGGGCTGACTTGTGTCTTCCCTACAAGGCAGTCACCTATCTGGTCCTGATGGAAATGTTGCACATTGGTAAAGAAAACTGCACAAGGGTCACATTTCAAAGAGGTTAACCTAGCCTCTGACATAATAAATCACATTGGACAGATAGAAACGTCTTTCAGACCCCACCCGCTCTCTGGATCAAGCTTCACATTCATGTAATGCAAAGGTCTTTCCTGACCATATGGATGGCTAATGGTATATGTACTCCTGGTGCTGCACCAATGTCCCTCATGGATAGAGGCAGTTGTTCTTAGATCACATAGAAAAGGCTCATAACTGTAATGTGACTTTACATCATCACGGACATAACAATACATTACAGCAGTATTACCACTTGATATTTTGCATGAACACATAGGCATGCATGTCAGGATTTCATGGCAGTGTAACATTTTCAGTGGCAATGTCAGGGTGCAGTGATCATGTGGCACATGTCTTGCAGTTTAACATGTGCTTCTAGATGGTGCTCCATGTATTGTTTGATATGTGAACAATATCACAGTGACAGCTTCTTCGTTCACTGATGCTACACTTTGCACTACTGTAGTTTCTGCACACATGGGCATAGTTGATGTATTAGCATCGGTCTCACATGCTGATGCACCATTCATTATAAGACAGCACTTCTTAATTCGCACATCAATTGCATATGCTTCAGACAATATCCATTGTTATTGCATGTAGCAGATGCATGTAATACACAGTTGTATGCAGGGAATCCACTCATAATAGTGTGTTGTTATCCTTATGGTGAATACTGATGTCATAACCCACTGAAGAACACAGACCACTTGGGTAAAACTCAGAAGAACAACAAGCAAAAGGATAAAGAACTGGAATCACCCTTTATTAACCGAGTTAAGCGCTTTTGTCCCATAAATTTTACAGGAACTTCTTCAGAAGTGACAAAGTCCAAAAACACAGCACTTATATAAGAACATTGCATAAAATCACCTGACACAATCCACCAAGGAAACACCTACAAACAATTAAAGTACAAATAACATGGTAATTAGAAACAATTGAATGCTTAAAATACAATGTGCTTGATCCCAAATAGTGTATTAAAAAGCTACAAAATGTTTCAACTTCAAAATGCAGTTTACACTACTGACTTCATTTAATCCAGGGGCTGTAGTAGCATTAAGGCAAAGTTGCCATCCAGGCTTGCATGCCTCTAAATGCTCATCAACCATTCACCCCTGTGGATCAAAAAGAACCTGTTGGATTACTAAGAACCCAAAAATATGATCTTTAAAAGCGCAAGCATATTTCTTGATATCTATTAAATGTTCATAGATTCTCTTTTTACACCTTCTGGAGGTTTTTCCAGTATAAAATGCGGGGCATTTTAAACATTTTGCGAGACAAACTACATTCTTAGACTGACAGTTATAGTGACCTCTTATAATAATGTTGGAATTAGCTAGTTTAAACTTATCTCATGTAGTGAGTATATAAGGGCACTGACTACACATGCCACACTTAAAATTACCCACATTCCTACTAGTCAGACTATGACTAGATTTGCTCCATGTATCGTTACTTTAAAAAATGTCCTTAAACGACTGATCTTTCCTGAAAATGAGTTTAGGTTTGTTTCATGTTTTTCAAGGACAGTTCTGCCCATAGCTAATAAATTCCAACTTTTATTCACAAGCTTACAAATGGTGGAATTGTCCCTAATATAAGTTAATATAAGTGAAACACTACAATCCTCCTTGGTTGACCCACATGCACGTACTAATACACTGTTTTGACATCCTAGTATAGGTTGGTATATCCCTTATTGTTTTTTACTAACCACCTCATTTTTAACATTATTCAAGAGACTAACAGAATAACCTCTCCTTTTAAATAAGTCCAATACAAATTCAACTTCTTCTACAAATTCCTCATCCACTATTATCATCCTGGCCACCCTCACTAGCTCCCCTTTAACAACAGATCTCTTCTGATGTTGGGGGTGCCATCTGGTGTAGTCAAAATAGGATTTGGAGAAAGTAGGTTTCCTAAAAATCTTTGAAGCAAGTCTCCCCTTATACGTATCCATTGTTACTTCAACATCCAAATAAGAATTTTTTTTATCAATGAAATTGTAAGTAAATTTAAGGAAATCCACTGCTTAATTGATATATTGTAAAAATTCTTCTAACATGTCAGTTGAATCAGCCTACAACAAAAATATGTCATCCAGGCATATAGTATATTTAATATTTTGCTTATATATTATTATATATTATTATATATATTTACTATGAAATACATATTCGGTTTCCCAAAATAACATGATATAATTCACAAAATTTGGGGTAAAAGCTGCTCCCATCACCACCCCTGATGTTTGTTTGTAATACTGCTCTGAAAAGTAAATAAAATGATTGTTCAGGATCATCTTCATCAAGGTCGTAACAGTGTTAATACGATCTTGGCCAAACAAATACATGTTAAAAAGCTGCTTTTCTAACCACAATAACAATCTCTCTTGTCGAATAGCTGAAAATAAATTACAAACATCAATAGTAACCATCAGCATATTACTATCATATTGAGTATTACTGAGATGCAGTCAAAATTGCCAAGAGTCCTTACAAATGTGCCTGTACAATTAAACATACTGATGTCAGCCAGGGATGCTTTAGCCAAGTGTATCACATTTGGCACAGTGACTTTCCACAAATCTTGTCAGCCATACAGAACTATTCTTTGTGGTGCATACCTATTATAGGTTCACAGGTTCATAGGTTGGTACTAGGCTATCGGCCCTAGGGCCTATACAAGCCTAGCCATAACAATTCCCTGGCTATTTCTTCCCACAATATTTACTTCCCTGGACCCCTGTCTAGCAGGGCAACTGACGTGATCCCTGGGGTAAATTTCCTATCTCCCATCCAGTTGTCAAGATTCCTTTTGAAGAGAGCCAAGGAGGCGCTCTGCTTGACAGTGCAGAATTCCCTTCAAGGTATTGTACAAGATCCATGTGTGATATAGCTTTTTATTTATATATTGCATTTAATAACTGGGATAGTGCTACTGGGTACAATAGCCCATTTTCAGCAGAGGCCCAGGGAGAGAAACTCTGCATATACAATAATAGTACATATTGAGGTACATGCAAACAAAGCAGAATACATTATTTTACAAAGGTATAGATGCAACATTGTTACAATATATTTGTAAACAATTCCATGCAGAGCAGATACAAGAGTAATAGCTAAAAAATCTAGTTGATTTTATAAATGGAAATAAGAACAAGACAGTATTAACATTATTTAGTTAAACTAGTGTGAGAGGAAATAGTGAGTCTAAAATGGGAAAAGAGAAAGGAGATGTATATCATGTATATGCATAAGTGTAAGTGGGGAAGGAGAAAGTAATCAAAAGTCGGACGATGCAAACTGCTCAGTAATTGAAATGAAATAAGGAGGTGAGGAATAAGAGATAATAATGTGAAGAGATATAGTGGGAAGGTTGTGATTAAGAAGAGACTGTAATAGTAGCAGTAGGAGGAGCAGGTGGGAATGGAGGGTTCAGGTAAAGTTGGGTTAGACAAGAGTGTAATGGAATGGAAGAGTGGAATTTGGAAAGGGGAGGATAAGATGATGTTACACTATCTGTGAGTTTATCCTGGTGAGGAGCAAGTGAGGAGCCAGGAGTTTATTAGCTGAGACTTCAGAATTTTTTAAAGGAGCTGGAGGAGAGGTTCTGTCTTAATGAAAGAGAATAATGTTCAAAGTTCTGGCTACATAAATGGAATATGTTGAATCTCCTGTGGAACTAAATTGGTTAGTTGTAATAAGAAATTGGTATTAGAACACAGACATGGTATTTGAGCATAGAGAATGGTATCAGAGCACAATGATGGTATTATATTGTAGAGATGACATTAGAGTTTAGAGATCGGCATTAGAGCATAGAGATGGTATTAGATTGTAGCGACTGGTATTAAATTGTAGAGATTGGTATCAGAGAACAGAGATGATAGAGGGTACAGCTGTTATCTGAGTGTAAAGATGGTGTAAAAGTGTAGCAATGGTATTAGAGTGTAGTCGTTGGTATTAGAACACAGGGATGGTATTTGAGCATAGAGAATGGTATCAGAGCGCAGTGATGGTATTAATTTGTAGAGATGGTATTAGAGTGTAGAGATTAGCATTAGAGCATACAGATGGTACTAGAGTGTAGAGATTGGCATTAGAGCATACAGATGGTACTAGAGTGTAGAGATTTGCATTAGAGCATAGAGATGGTACTAGAGTGTAGAGATTTGCATTAGAGCATACAGATGGTACTAGAGTGTAGAGATTGGCATTAGAGCATACAGATGGTACTAGAGTGTAGAGATTGGCATTAGAGCATACAGATGGTACTAGAGTGTAGAGATTGGCATTAGAGCATACAGATGGTACTAGAGTGTAGAGATTGGCATTAGAGCATACAGATGGTACTAGAGTGTAGAGATTTGCATTAGAGCATAGAGATAGAAAATCATGATTTGTGTTAGAATGCATTTTCTGAAGTTTATGAGGTCTGACACTCAAATGCCATGTCATTGTTTAAGGACTTTAAACCTTAGATCATCTCAGTGATCTCTCCACAAAAAAAAAAAAAACATGTTTATGAGGAACACACCAAAAATAGAAGGCAAAACTGGACATTCTGCAAAAATCTGTACAGTGGAGAGGGGTGCTAGATCAAAGGCTCAAAATTAGAACAAATGTAATACCTTCTCTTCTGTGTTCTGAGCCCCCTGCAGTTGCACCAGCTACATGGTTGCTAACCATGTCGATTCAGGGCTGTCAGCATGGTGAAGATGCAAATGAAGTTAGAACTCATTAGAATTGTTGAATCCTAAAAGTTGTATCAGTGTAGGGACATTCACATTGTGTAGGCACTCCCTCAATGTTTGTGTTTAATGGATGGAAACTGTGATTGCTTACATCATCAGGTGAATGTGCCAAGTTACACTTACAAAGTGTGACATATAGGTCTGTCAAGGTTGGAAATGGAAGTAGGCAGTGAACAATTCACAGGTTCTGTTTCATTGACATCCAATCTCTTTTCATTAGTTTGCAAATTGTGTTTGCTTTATCATGTTTTAGTATTATTCAGTATAAAAGAAAAGAAAAGAAAAAAATAAATAAAAAAGGGAGAAATAGTTGAAATGAGGAAAAGCAATCTACGCATACCCAATATTAAATGTTAGTGCACATGATATGTCTACATATGTCTAGATTTCAACTCTCACTCTAATGTACCTTCAGAAAACAGGATGGGTACCTAATCCCTCTTTACCACACAAGGAGCTTTGAAGTAAAGAACTGAAGTCATTCATCACACAACCAACCTTAACAGAATATAACCAAAACTCGGAGATGGAAAGCGAACAAAAAGAACACCAAAACCACACAAAAACTTAACAGAATATACACTGATATCAAACCATAAACCACCAGGGGGAAGTTGTCACAATGATTAAGATATTTGCCTTACAAACACAAAGTGTAGGGTTTGATTTTCATGTGGTTTAAATGGCTAGACTTAAATCTATGCACTTATTTATTATTATATGTGGACATAATGCACTTAGTGATCACACAACCTGTTACTATTATTTCTTGCAAATATTACAGCTCTGTCTTACCTTTCTGTGTTTCCTGGTCATTCATCAGTTTTCTGACTAGTACTTTGAGATGTGCAGTCTGTAACCCATGCTATATCATTACCCTTAAAATGTGTGAGGATATTTACTGGAAATATTATGATATGCATTTGCAAACAACTGAAGGGCAGGTTGGATGGCAGAAACAAGCATAGACTGCTTTTGGGTGGGGGAGCAAAGGTGAGTTACTGTTATGGCACAAACCAGAATGGACTGTTCTTTTGTGGGGGAGCAAAGGTGAGTTACTGCTATGGCACAAACAAGGATATGTAGCTCTTGTTACTCTCCTTGTTTTGCATCCTGCCTGCTGTTTGATCTTGTGAGGGTTAGGAAGTCAGAAACTGCAATGTGTCTCATTAGTTTCTAACTTCTCTCTTTATTGATTTTCCAGTACAAACATATGGTGCTAAACTGAAGACATGCAGTGATCACCAGTACTTTTGAGAAGTATGACTGTGTGAAACTTTGATGCCTGAGGCCTACTACTTACTAATGGACACATATAAGTCAAATAAGTCTCTGCTGTCACATGTTACAGTAATGTTTGTAGAAATCGCCACCATTTACTTGCTTACTGTAACAAGTGATAAAATACAAGGATATGTCATAATATTATTAAAGCATACACTATAGGTTCAGGACGTACGCTGCAAATGCAGCAGTTGACAGTTTTAGTTCAGGGCTGACTTTGTCTGATGCAAGGAGTACACAGCCAATACATGGGGAGGTAAAGGTTGTGTGAGTTACCTGGCATCAATTTTACTATATGTATGTGAGTAGGAGAAAGGTATTAGGCCCCTAGGTGGTCAGTGAATATACTATGCATTGTCTCTTAGCCAAAGCAAGAGCATACTGAACATGCCTATGTCTGTCCCCTGTCACAGCAGCTGGTGATTCCCCCTCTGAGTCCTCCTGTGACTGTGGTGGTCTAGGTGTTGGTGGAGAGATGTGTGACCCTTCCCCTTGCTGATCCTGCTGCAGCTGTTTCTGCAGGATCAGATTGTGGAGCATAGCACATACTGTGAATAGTTGTGTACATGTGCATGGATTATATGGCAGGGGTCCACCAGATGTATCTAGGCACTGGAACTCTGACTTCAGCAGCTCAAACACATGCTCTGTGATGTTCCTGGTTTGCAAATGTGCCTCATTATACTGTTCTTCCAAAGGCATGTGTACACTTCTGATGGGTGTCATCAGCCATGGTTCTAGTGCATGGCCAGCATCCCTGAGTAAATAATCCTGTGGGATGTCTCCCCTAGCAAACACCTGGTACACTTGTGATGTGTGCCAGATATGGAAGCCATGATAACTGCCAGGATTGCCAGCACACACATTCAAGATAATTCCCTGGGCATTACACATGACTTATCAGTTGATGGAGTGATATCCTGTGCAGTTCATGTAGATTCTACCCTGCTCACCAGGTGGTTCCTTAATGTGTGCATGAGTGTAATCTATGGCACCCAGTACTTCAGGGTAGTGCACTACACAGCAGAACTGTTGCATATTTCTGGCCTTGTCTTCAGAACTATGGGGAATTCATATGTGTTCATTGGCATGTATGAGCATAGCATCCAGGAAATGGTGGAGGATCCTGGATACTGATACCTGTGACACACCCATCATGCCCCCAGTTGGTCTTGGAAAGGTACCTGTAGCTAATATTCTAAGGGCTACACATACCTTACTTTCCACTGGGATGGGTTCCCCTTGGTTGGCTCTGGCTCTGAGGTGAGGGTGGCAGAGCTCACATAGTTCTTGTAATGTGTCCCTATCCATCCTGTAGCACTCTGCAATCTCCAAGTCATGTAGCATCTGAAAACCTGCCCTGGGTCTGAACACTCTTCTCCTTCTTGGCCTAGGCCTGTTGTCACCAGCACTAGCAGCACTGCCTGTAGTCTGTAGTACATACATATGGAGCAAAGCTGCAGCAGCCCCTAGCAATGTGTCCCTTTAAAATTTCCTTCTCTCTACTCCAATGGTATAGAAGTATTCAGGAAAACCAGAATGGAGGCAACATGGATGATTTATAGCTTGTTGAATAGCTCCACAGTGCTGGATTGGTTGATTAGCATGCAATTCAGCTGCTTATGCTATCATATGAATCTATGAAACATAGACAAAGACAGATGCAATCCATTAATAATCTACACCATTATAAAAAGGCAATTATACAATGACCCCTCATTAATATTCCAAAACGTGCACGCTGATTGGTCAGCATGCACGTTGTAAATCAGACTTATACTAATGGAAAAAGGTCCGGTCGCCCGGACTTTTTCCATTAGTATAAGTCTTTTTTTTTTTTTTTACAGCAATGGAGAAAGCAAGATCTCCGTTGCTTTTTAGACACTGTCTCGCTATGTTAAAGGAGTTTAACATAGCGAGACAGCTTTAAAAAAAGTAATGGAGATCTTCCTTTTTCCGTTGCTTTTTTTAAAGCTGTCTCGCTATGTTAAACTCCTTTAACATAGCGAGACACTTCGTAAAAAGCAACGGAGGGCTTGCTTTTTCCGTTGCTTCCACCCACAGCTCTGATGTACTGCGTAAGTAGGTATTTTTTTTTCTTAAATAATGTCATTGTATAATAGCAATAACCCACGTCTGGGTGTGGGTAATGCTGGATTTAACCACGTTTGTCTTTGTTTGGCCACTCAAGCTTCACCCTCGTGACCAAACCACACCAACTATGGGTAAATCCAGCATTACCAACACCCAGGCGTGGGTTATTGCTTAAATATATATCAAGCCAAACTGATGTTGAGGAGAGTTATAGGTGTTGAAGACTGCAAAAACATGTTTCCATGTTTCTTCAGGATATATCTGTACAGAGGCTCTCATTTTGTCACCTACATACTGCATATGCTGGAATGTATTTAAGAATAGTGTAAAGCAAAGGCTTTTACTCTTTTATCTGTATGGACTAGTTAGAAATGTACTGATGGCATGGGTATGTGTCAATTCATTTCAGAGATCCACAATTCACAATACATGAAAATGGAATGCCGTGTGATAAATATGCAAAATTGTGTCAGGGACAGGTCCTTTGAAAGCACTTTTAGCCTTTCAAAGAGGTTTTGTTAGCAAAATGTGTCATTTGCCTGTTCATTTGTGGGGGGGGGGACCAAGGATGAGTTACTGTTATGGCACAAACAAAAATGGATTGTTCTTTTGGGAGGGAGCAAAGGTGGCTTACTGTTATGGCACAAACAGAGATGTGTTGCTGTTGTTACTCTCCTTGTTTTGTATCCTGCCTGTTGTTAACATTTCACATCTCTAGTCTCTTTTATGTTTCTCCAGTAGATAATACTAACTGGCGACCTTTTCTGTTTTATCTGGAAAAAGTTATTTTGTAGTTATATGATACTTATGTGTATTATACCTTTGTTGTCGTTTAGGATACCTACTAGTATGTCACATAGGTGAGTCAATCCATGGAGAACCACCCCCCCCTTCACTGATGCTGAAAATCAATTCATAATCAATGGGTTTCAGAAACATGGTGCTTTTCTCCTGGAAAGGAGATGGGGAGATATGGCCAATAGAATGTGAATATGGTAGCAGATTGTTTATGATGTCACTGCCATGGGTGACCACAGCAGAACATATGAACAGGTGCGCCACAGCTCCACTGACATGATAACATCTGCAAGGAGGCGAGCAACTGAAGTTGTCCATGACCAAATGGTTACTGGGGGAGGCCTGCTATGGAACCCCCACTTACCCCCAATGAAGAGTTCCTGGCCAATTTGAGAGATCCAGACAGCTCCCAAAAGAATGCAGTACAGAATGTCCTGGATATGGGCGCAACACCTTCCGAGACAGCCAGCACGTCCCAGGAGGAACTTCCAGGTAAGCATTGGTATCGTAACAATTGAATACTTTTGTGTAGTAAAACAATTGAAATTAATAAGTTAATTCTGTATCAACATGTCTTCTTTTGGGGGGATTGAAGATTGCTAGAGTTATAAGCTTAGTATAAGCTTAGTATAGAGCCATCAACCACTTTCTTGTTCAAAGTACTATGAATGCACATATATATATAGGAGTAAATGTATTACCCCTTTTGTTACTGTTAATTGTGATGATGTTACCTTACCTCTTGCTTAACTTCTTCCTGGACCATCTGGAATACAGTGCGGTAAGTCTTCTGCAGATGGTAAGCCAAATATTTTTATGTCATTAGTGCTGAACAATTTAAAGAAATATTGTAGTTTGTGATTTTGATCTCAGGCCTGTTGTGTGTTTTGCTGTACTGTCTGTAATAATGGTAGAACTGGTACTTTGTTAGCATATATTGCAGAACAGTAGTGCTTTATCACAGGTGATCATGAGAGTAGGAGTGTGGGCCCCCTGCCACCTGATGTCAGTGGATCCACATACTCTGATGATGATGGCGGTCAAACTGAGGCACATTTGGGGGTGAACAGCTTCAGTCTGACACAGGCATTGACACCCTCTGGATTTCCATTGGACATAGCCAGTAGGCCTATACCTACCCAGTCCACTGAGCCCACAGATATTGGACAAGTGGAGGGCATGGACATTGATCAGGGAAGTGTGGCTACTGTGACTTCAGAACCGCTTGAGTCTGACTGTAGCATGTGTGGGTGAGGTCCCATATAGGAGGATTGAAAGGGTGCTCGGAGGGGGCCTTCTGCCTTCCTCCAGCTGGTGCAGGTGTCACCTCCTGTGCCACTCAACGTATGTTTAGGGCCATCATGAAGGCACAGGTATGCTCTCATAGGTGCTACAGACAAATGCTTAGGGTTGTGGATGTGGCACAGTCTGATATGCATGACTGCCTCCACTGTGTTGTCGATTCACTGGATCAGATAAATGACCCATTGAAATGAGGGATGTCTGTAATGGACCAAAGGTTGTCTTCCTGGAACAAGCAGTGTCTGTAATGGAACATCTTCTGGGTGGGGGAAAGGCATCCTCATGGGCATGGGTCAACCACATCATCTGCTATCAGCCAATGTGGCAACAACCAATTATGTTCCTATAGTGGCAATAGTTCCACTGTTCCATCAGTGAGTCTGCTGTCCATACCCAGGCATGGCAGGCCATGTGGTCATAGTCCTGGGCATCCCAATGTAGAGCGCTAGTCTAGCAGACAACAGTCATGTTCAGGTAGCAGCACTGCATCCAACTGTGGGCATGGATGTGCCAGTGCAACTCCTGCCAAAACAAGTTCTCATGGTACGGGATGACAATGATGAACTGCCACCTCTACCAAGCATGGCTCACACCCGTCCAACAGACCAAGACATAGAGCTAGCACAGAACTTGGCCATGTTCATGCAGGTACTCATACACCAATTTCACCTGGAGGACCCCTACAGGCACACACACAACAATTACTCAGTTTGTCTCACTGGCCATTTGTTGTTTTATTCCAATGTCTGCCTTTTTCTCCTTCCTACTCACATACACTCACTGACCTTTTGTGTCAGCCTAAGCTTCCTGCCCCCCCCCCACCACCACACACACACACACACACACACACACACAATACCCTGTCCAAGTGATGATAACTGTGCCATATCCCTGTTTTCTATCTTTTGTGTTCAGGGATACAAAAGCTGTCTGATGTTCAGGTACATAGCTAACTTAGTACTTAGTATATCTGCATTTGTGTTGTTGAACTGCTCATTGTACCTTTGACTTATTTTGGCCTTGAAAAGTTAGACAGTTGATAGCATCAGCATTTCACAACTGTATAGTGAATGCTCTTGTGAGGGTTGTGAAGTCAGAAACTGCAACATGTATCATTACTTTCTAACTTCTCTCTGTAATGACCCCCACACAACACCCTGTGCAAGTGATGATTACTGTAACTTATTTCTGTATTCATGGATACAAAAGCTGTGTCTGATGCTCAGAGTGCATAGCTAACTTAGTGCTTAGTATATTTGCATTTGTGTTATTGAACTGGTCATTGTACCTTTGACTTATATTGACCTTTGAAAGTTAGACAGTTGACAGCATCTGAATTTAACAATGTTATAGTGAATGCTGTTGTAAGAGTGTTGATGTCATAAACTGCAATGTGTATCATTACTTTATAACATCTCTAGCTAATGATCTTCAAGGATGAAAGTATGGTGCACATCACAATTCATGCCATCATATTCAGATCTTAGGACTGTATGACAGCACTGTAGTCAAATCTTATCAGAACAGTAATACAGTATAATGCTCTGTTTTGCATGTACTTCTACAGACACATGCAGCAGTAGAGAGACCACAGGGCTTTCTCAGGAATATATCACAGGACCTACAAACCATGGCATAATGTAGGTGGATAGATTAAAAGCCATGTCACTGTCATCTGTCCAGGATGAGGTGATGTCTGCCTGGCCTCCAGGCCAGTGTCTGACCATGCCCTGATGGGATGATCGCATATTCAGAAATCTGATATAGCTGATAACATCATCAGTGTCCATTGAGAATATGGAATTAATAGTATCCCACATGTTGTGATAAAAGTCTCTCTGTAATGTCAAGCAAGAGCATGTACACAGTTGAATGCAGTGAAAATAGAATCCCTACCTGTCTAAGTACACAGACTACAGGACGCAGTATGTAATGCAAGCATCACAGCACAAGTTTGACTTTTGCAAGACTGCAGCTGAACTTATAACACATGACACCAACAGCCCATGTGTCTAACAGTATTTTGGCAAACTTGAATATGTTTATAGCATTATAGCTTCATAGATTCAATCGAGGCTACTATCATAATGGCCCTAGGTTCATAGGTTCATAGAAGGTTACTAGGCTAATGTGCCAGACTAGAGTCAAGCTCAACAGGGTTTTCCTTCCCTGCTGATTCTGCCAAGCCCTTTCCCTTGCCTGTGGTTTTGCTAGATAGTAGGTAGGGACAGTGGGAATCTCGTTCATCCATTCATGTGTGTCACTAATTAGATGACGAGACATTCCACTCCCTTAAGAGAGTCATAGTTACTCCTGCCATTTACCTACGCTTCATTGAATTTCTTCACTTTGACATTCAGAGCACTGGGCAGAAATCACATCACGTCAAAACACATCTCGGGCCTTCGCGATGCTTTGTTTTAATTAAACATTTGGATTCCCCCAGTCCACACCAGTTCTAAGTCAGCTGCTAGCTGCCGGATGATGCGGGATGCTGGTTAGGACCAGCACCACCCACAGCCAAAGCGATCCACAGGAAGAGCCCGGTGCGCATTTAGAGTCACTGCTGCCATACCTGCCGGCCACCCCTGGGAGGGGGGAGCACAGCAAGGGCATGGCGATGCCTCATTCAGCTGCAGTGCACACCCAGCCTCGCTTCACGCCCGAGCCCAACCGACCCAGCCCTTAGACCCAATCCTTATCCTGAAGTTACGGATCTCGTTTGCCGACCTCCCTTACCTACATTGTTCTAACATGCCAGAGGCTGTTCACCTTGGAGACCTGCTACGGATATGGGTACGGCCCGGAGTGAGACTTACACCCACTCCGCCAGATTTTCAAGAGCTGGCGAGAACTCACCTGACACCGCTGGAACCGCGACACTTTCCAGGGTGCAGGCCCCTCTCTCAGGATGAACCCATTCCAGGGAACCCTGCCCTTTACAAAGAAAAGAGAACTCTCCCGGGGCCCCTGCTGGCTTCTCTGGGATCATTTGCGTCACCACACTGGACGCCATGAGGGGCCCATCTCTGTCACTCTGGATTCAGGGATCTGAACCTGACTCCCTTTCAATCAACTGAGGGCAACGGACGCCATCACCTGTCCCTTAGGAACAGCGCTCGCCTATCTCTCAGGACCGACTGACCCATGTTCAACTGCTGTTCACATGGAACCCTTCTCCACTTTCACCTTCAAAGCTCTCATTTGAATATTTACTATTACCACCAAGATCTGCACCCACAGCGGCTCAATCAGGGCCCTTGCCCTGGGCTTCAGTGCCACCGTGATGGCCCTCCTATTCATCGCGGCATAGCCCCCTCAGCTCCCAGTGCCGGCGACAGCTGGGTATGGGCTCAACGCTCCAGCGCCATCCATTTTCCATCCATCCATTGTCAAGCCTACCCAAGTTGTACCATTATTCCCTTATAGACCACAATATGTACAGTAGCCCATATTTGTGAATCCATTATCAGCACTGGTTGACCTTGTCTAAGAGTGACATAGGTGAAACCCCAGTGGTAAATCTACGCTTTTCCATCCAATTGTCCCAGTTACACATAAATAGGGTCATTGAGGAGCTCAGTTTCACATAAATTGTGAGTTTGTTCTATAGGAGTGTCAATCCTGGGAGACATATCTGTCTCTCCAGCTTGGCCTCTTGATGTTACAGGCTAGGTTAAGATCCCTAGGGTGAGTGAGTCTTGTCCCATGTGATTTGCAGAGGTACAGCACTGCCATTAAGGCAGGGTTTGATACTGCTCTGTATGCCAGCCACAAGTCACCTCTCAGTAGCCTATATGATACAGAGTACAATGACAGGATCTTCAGTCTGTCCATGTGGGTAATATGTTGGAAGTCCCTAGATTTTCTTACTGAAAAACCTCTGAAGTCTCTCCAGCTACTGTAGGTTTCTGGTGATATACATGCAAAAGGGAGAATTGTACTGTATTTCTGGTCTGATGAGGGATGAGTACAGTGGAATTATAACATTCATAATGTTGGATGCTATGCCTTCACTTATGAGGTGTGCAACATAAAGGGCCTTCATTACCACTGTTAACACATGATGATCAAAAGTGTGGTTGCCATCAACCTGCATTACCAAATAAATCACTCACCATTGGGTTAGAACATGGGGGGTATTATTAGTGGTGTAATTTGCATGGACTTCTCCTTTGCCAAAAGGGATAATAGTGCATCATTTTGGGTTAACTGTAAGTCTATGGCTTTGGTAACAATCATTTATGTATGGACTTGTTGTAAGCACACTTTGTAGCATGTTGACATTGTTTGGGGATTCTGTGATTGCTCACAATGCGCAGTCATCAGCAAACTTGTTGAGCCACAGGCCATTTTTTATTGCCTGATTTTCTGAGGGATACATTCCAAACAGTACGGGGTACAGCAAAGACCCTCATGGGGCATCAGTGGCAACAGGTCTGCTGGTAGAGGTGGAATCCCCACCTATGACTGTATGCATTCTGTTGGTGAGCCAGTTGGCTACCCATCTAATGATATATAGATTAATCCCCAGATGGGTGAGTTTAGCAATGATGCCTCAGTGGGGGATTGTGTCAAAACCCTTGGGCAAGTTGAGATAGGCAGTATGTACTGACTTGCCTTCATCCAGGGCCTTGGTGACACACTCAAAGAATTCTACTGGGTTTAACAGGCATGGTCTACCCTTGACAAAGCCAAAGTGGTTCGGTGAAGAGTTTGAAGGTCACCAATGTCCTTGTTGATAAGGTCCAATATGATTCTCTCCATGGCTTTACAGACAAGGCTGGTTAGGCTTATGCATGTATAGTTCCCTGGGTCAGTTGAGGGACCCACTTTGTCCAAAGGTATTATGGTTGCTGTTTTCCTTTCTGCTGGGACAAAGCCAGTACTTAGACTGCAGTTGAAGGCAGTACCCAGTGGTTCTGCTAACTCTTGCTTTAGACTGTTTAGTAAGCAGCCTGGGATGTTATCCGGTCCCATAGAGGGTGTGTTTTTGGCATTGATGAGTGTGGTTATGTCTGTTTATTTGGAGATAATAGGAAGTGAACTGTTGACAGGTATGCTGGGGGTATGATTGGTTGAGACAGGAGTGTGAAATTGTTGCCAAACCTGTCTGCTAACAGGTTGGTTATGTCCTCAGGTTCAGTATGAATGGTACTGTCCACTCTGAATTTGGTGCAAAGCTAAGTCTTCCCTTTTACATTACAGACATAGCTAAAAATGCCTTGTGATTATTCTTAGCTATGGATAATAATCTAATTTTGTAATTAGCTTTAGAGGACTTTACAAGATGTCTAATTTTCTTGTTCTAGCTATAGAGGGTGTTCTTCTTTTGATACTGTTCCCTCTTATTTCTGGACCTCAGTTTCTTTCTCCTGTTGTATTATCTATTTATGCTAGATGTCCACCAGGGAGGCTTTTTTTCATGAACAAGTTTTAGTCTGTTCTGGTACATCTAAGTCTATACACTTGTAAAGGTGTAATGCAGGGAATGTGTGTACATCTCCATATACGTGTCTTTACTGTCAGTGGTGGCAGTAGGTTTGAAACTATATATGCTATCACTTACAAAGTTATAGTTTGCTTTGCAGAGATTTTTCCACTGTTTAGATCATGGGGGGGGGGGTCAGATGTGATTGATACATTGAACATGATTGATTTATGGTCAGACCATACTAGGGAGTGTCACACATGGGGAGGTGCAGTGATCTTCCATGTTGGTGAGTACTAGGTCAAGGAAATTCAAGCTCCTTGTGAAGGTGCAAGCTAATTATCCAGAGCATTTGTGTTTACAAAGTGCAGGAACCTTAGAGCATGCATGGTTGAGTTCATATATGTATCCCTGTCAATGGAAGGATAGTTAAAGTTACCCATGCCTATGGTGTTTGTATGCATTATGAGTGACTCAAGTAGGTCCAGGAAGGCACCTTGTGGTTTTTATGGTTCATGTTGCTGGACCAGTAGCTAACAATGATGTGGAAGTGGGTTTCTCAGGTCTATATTATGATGCCAAAATGGCAAAACAGCGAATGCTATTTCAGCAATACATGAACAGTGAAATACCACTAACGCGAATGGCCAGGTCACTGATTTTTTTCATAGGAAAAAAATCACTTGGCCATCACCGTGAAATTGCCCTTTACCCTGATGTAGTGCAATCTTGGAGTTGGTATATTTAGTTAGGGGGGGTGTGGAGGACACAGCCCCCTACATCGGGAGGGTGCAGGGGGTAGTGAAGCTCCCCACTTTGTAATGATTTAGATGGTGTGTTGCATCTGATGGTCTACCGACTTTTTTCTCTATGAAAAAAATCAGTGGCCTGGCCATTCGCATTAGTGGTATTTCACTATGTGTCACTGAAATGGCATTTGCTGTTTTGCATTTTTGGCAACATAATATAGACCCGGGTTTCTCTACAATCAGTTGGACTTGTAATGGCTGTAGGGAGTCATACTGCTGAACCAGTCTTGAGGTGTATTTGTCTTTATGAAGAAAGATACACCTCCTCCTTTGGTTCTTTCACATTCATTTTTTGGCCTGAAAGTGAGGAAGCCATTATAGCCTTTCATGGCTGGAGTACTCTCTGTGGCCCTAAACTATGTCTCTGTGACTGCACAGACATCAACATCTTCCCAAGTAAAAAGTACCTCCATTGAGTGCAGTTTCTGATTTAGACTCATAGCATTAAGCAGCATGACCATGAGTTTTTCTTTTGAGGATATTTTTATGCCATGAAGTTTGTTCTTATGACATTGGCTAAAAAGTAACTATGGGGTAGGCAAGTACCTTGACCAGTAACCAAAAGCAAGAGGTGACAGATAAAGACCATCCCTGGCAAAGCAGCGTGGCCTGTCAACCATATCATCCCAGCCTGACAACTATTGGATCCCCCAAGAGTGATACAAGTAGCCAAGTCAATTGTCGAAGATGATAATTCTTTTGTTTGTATTGAGGCATCATCCTGGGTGAAGGTAGAATGCTGCTTAGGGCTATGGACATACCTGTCTGGAACACATAATCTGAGATGTCAGTCTTATCTCTCTTCATATAGTTCAATGAGGTATGTCTCAAGTCATTTACTCCAATATGGAGTATGACAGAGGTGTGACTGTGGTTGTTGTTTTGAGACTTGAGTGCATGCATGACTTTCTGGATCTTGGCATCTGACAGGCAGCTGACTGTGACTTTCTCCTTGTACAACCTGGTGAGGAGGACATCTGTGTGTCCCAGTCAGGATTTGCCTATGACCAAGACATTGGTTTTGAGGTGTTTTGCCTTAAGGTCTTAATGAGTGAGACACTGATACAGTTGTTTTTATGTGTAGCACGTTCCATTGGAGCTGTCATGTGTGCAGAAGGTTCGAATCTGTGAGGTCTCTGCTCTTTTGGTAAGGTTCTAATGAGTACCTCTGCATATGTAGGTTTATGTGTTGTGCAATTGGTTTGTTGAGGAGGTGATGTGTGTGTTGACAACCTGTTTGATATCTGGTTCATTGTTCCCTGAGAGATAGAACATTTATTCTAGGTTCATTGTAGACTTACATCTCTCACATATTGTATTGGTAAATTTTAAGAGTACATGGTTATCACTATACATGAGGCAATAGAAACCTAGCTGTGTAGAAACAGAAATACCCTTATTAAGCATATTTAGACAGTCATTGTTAGCAGAGAGATTTTGTGAGCAGCAACAACTGGACCTGTCTATGAGGGTCATAGGTGCCATCCCAGAGGCTAAAATAGGATCTCACTGTGTGTGAATCAGTACTCCTCAATGACCCTGTTCAGTCGCACCCTTGACTACTGGTTGGGTGATTGTACAATCACCTCTGAGCTGGCACTTATGTCCTTCATGGACAGGGCCAACTGGTGCTCCTCAGAAATATGCTCTGCTACAAACAACCACCCAACTATGCTCAGTGAAGGTACTTGTGTTTTTTTACAGCTAGGTTTCTACAAACTGTAATGCTATTAGGCTAGCAGCCTCATATTAACCTATTAAGCTATGTGCCTATGCAGACCTCACAACCTGTTGTCCCCCACATGACCTGCTGATGTCATCTACTATAAGTTCGTCTGCACGTCTGTATAAATCAGACTTGTGCTATGGTATTGCATTAAGTACTGTGTTCTGTAGTCTATGTACTTAGATAGATAGGGGTTTTGTTCTCACTGTAGTTGACTGTGTGTCTAAATAGAAGAGCAGAAATGTGCATCCCACCATTCCCACTCCAATGGATGCCAGTATTTTGATACTTACATAGGCCTACAGATCCATTTTATGGAGGCCTTCCAACCTCTAATCTCCCAAATGGCCTGCTGATGTCATCTACTATAAGTTCACTTGCACTCCTGTATAAATCAGACTTGTGCTGTGGAGCTTGCATTAAGTTTTGTTTTCTGTAGTCTGTGTACTTAGATAGATAGGGGTTCTGTTCTCTATGCAGTTGTGTGTGTGTGTGTGTGTGTGTGTGTGTGTGTGTGTGTGTGTGTGTGTGTGTGTGTGTGTGTGTGTGTGTGTGTGCATGTGTTCATGTGTGTGTGTGTGTCTAGACAGAAGAGCAGAAATGTATATCCCACAGTTACTACTCCAATGGCATGGATTTCCAGTATGTTGATACTTGCACATGCCTACATTTCCATTTCATGCTGCCCTCTCAACCCCTTTTCTCCCATGTGGCCTACTGATAGGTTCATAGGTAGGTACTAGGCTATCGGCCCTGGGGCCTATACAAGCCCAGCCAAAAAGGTACCCTGGCTTTTGCCACCCAAGAAAATTATTTTCCTGTGCCACTATCGAGCAGAGCCACAGAGGTGATCCACGGGGTGAATTTCCTATTTCCCATCCAATCATCAAGATTTTTCTTGAAGAGTGCTAATGAGGAGCTTTGTTTGATATAGATAGGTAGTTTATTCCAGAGTATGGGAAGTCTCTGGGACAGGAATCTATCTCTCCGGCATGTTCTGTTTATTGTGGTGACAAGGTTTAGGTCCCTAGAGCATGTAGCTCAGAGGGATTGGGATTTCTTTAAGTGAAGCATGTCCAACAGCTCTGGGTTTGACATAGCTTTGTATGTTAGGCAGAGATCACCTCTGAGTGGGCGATATGCGACGGAGTAAAGCTGGAGTTTTTTGAGACGGTCTGCATAGCACATCTGTTTGAGGCCAGTAATCCTCTTTGTGAGGTATTTCTGTGGCCTTTCCATTTGTTGTAGATGTCTTGTGAGGTACATACCAAAAGGGGCGTTATACTCTATAATGGGTGTAATGTGTGATGAGTAGAGGGGAACAATGACCTCTTTTTTTCTGGATGAGAAACCTTTTGTGATGAGGTGTGCTACATAGAAGGATTTTGTGACTACTGTGGCGATGTGATTATCAAAGGAGAGACTATTTTCCACCTGTGTCCCAAGGTCTCTTATCACACGTTCGGTGTTAAGTATACTACCGCCTATGTTGTAGTTCATGGGTACAGAGTTTTTACCAGAGGGGATGACAATGCACTTTTTGGCATTGAGCTTGAGGCCATGGCTTTGACACCAAGCATCTGTCTCAGTGAGGCCCTTTTGTAGGATGTCCACATCATTAGGAGTTTCGATTATGTCCCCTAGTTTGCAGTCATCTGCGAACTTCATTAGCTAAAGACCTTGCGTGTTAGCCTGTACTTCAGAGAAGTAGATACCAAACAGGAAGGGACCCAGGACTGAACCCTGTGGGACTCCACTTGTCACTGGTCTGAAGTCGGATTTGGAGTCTGCTACTTTCACAATGTGGGTTCTGTCAGTGAGCCAGTTGGCAACCCATCTTGTGACATAGGGATTTATACCTAGTTTAGTGAGTTTATCTATAATTCCAGAGTGGGGGATGGCGTTGAAAGCCTTGGCAAGATCTAGATAGGCTGTGTGAACCACCTTACCCTTGTCTACGGCTTTTGTGACTGCTTCAACGAAGTCTATCAGGTTTAGAAGACATGATCTGCCTTTTACAAACCCGAACTGGATGGGATCCAGAGTTCGGAGATTACCAATGTCTTTGTTTATAAATTCCATGATGATATGTTCCATGGCCTTGCAGACCAGACTCGTCAGGCTAATCGTGCGGTATTTCCCAGGGTCCGTGGTGGCTGCCCCCTTGTGGAGTGGGATAACCATTGCTGTGGTCCATTCAGCAGGCACAAAGCCTGAGGTGAGGCTATGATTGAACATGGTACTTAGGTGGGGTGCCAGTTCATTTAGTAGTTCATGTAGAACACAGCCTGGGATGTTGTCTGATCCCATGGATACTGTGTTCTTGGCTTTGGAGAGTGTGTTTTTTACCTATGCAGCTGTGATTACAGTAACTTTGCATTCTTCCGGTATAGAGATGGGGTCTTTAGGGGGTGAGATGGGGGTAAATTCAGCACTGAACCTATCTGCCAGGATGTTGGCAATATCAGTTGGGTCTGTATATTTAGTGCCATTGTGCTGTAACTCAGAGCAGATCTGAGTGTTGCCATTGAGATTCTTGACATAGCTATAGAATGCTTTGTGGCTGTCTTTAGAATCAGTGGTGATTTTGTTTTCGTAACTAGCTTTGGAGGATTTTATCAGGGATTGTAGCTTCTTACTGAGGCTGACCAGGGAGTTCCTCCACTCGTGAGATTTTACTCTCTTTTGCAACAGTTTCTTCCTTCTGTTGTACAGTTTGTTTATGGCAGGGGACCATCAGATTGGCTTCCTTTTTTTGGAGGATAGCATCTTGGTTCTTTTTGGGATAGCACGATCCATGCACTCATGTAAGTGCTTATAAAGTGCAATTGTGTAGGATTCAGTAGTCATAACTGTACTGTCCATCTGCATGGGTGTCATGAAGTTCACCACTTCTGTCTTAAGAAGCATGAAGTTGGCTTTGGAGGAATTTTTTACCATGGTTTTCTTAATGGGGGGTGGGGGCAGGATGTGAAAATCTAGGGTAATTAGCTTATGGTTAGATCTGACCAATGAGGGGTTGATGTCAGGTGTGGAACAGCAGTCACTCATGTTGGTAATGACTAGATCTAGGATATTGTTGCCCCTGGTGGGGGTGTGGATAAGTTGATCCAGGGCATTGGAGTTTACGAATTCCAGAAAGCGTTGAGGGAAGGAGTTGGTACATGAGTAGTTTTCCCAGTTAATGGCGGGGTAGTTGAAATCGCCCATTATTAGGGTGTTTGGTTGAACCCTAATATTTTCCAGTACATCAGGAAAAGAGGAGTGGGCATCCTGGGGCATTGTGGGTGATCTGTAGCAAGCTACAATTTGGATTGCAGTTTTGCCTAGAGTTAGTTGCACTTGGATAACCTTGGCTGCATTATGCTGAGCAACTAGCCTGGAGGTGTGGATATCCTTAATGAATATGGACACACCTCCGCCTTTGGTGTTCCGGTCCAGGTTACATGGCCGAAAAGTGTGGTATGAGTTATAGCCTGGTAGTGCAAGGGTGCTCTCTGGAGTCTTGAACCAGGTCTCAGTCACTGCACAGATATCGATGTCCTCCATTTTAAGGAGTGCCTCGAGTAAGTGCATTTTGAGATTTAGACTTCTAGTATTGAGAAGCATCACCCTTAGTTTTTGCTTGCTTGTTCCTGTTATGCTGGTGAATTTGTCATTTGAACCTTGCCTAAAAAAGGCACTATAGGGGTGACAAGAACCTTAGCCAGTATCCGGAATCTCAGGGGTGACAGGTGCAGGCCATCTCTGGCAAAGCATCGTGGTCTGTCAACCATGTCATCCCAGGCAGACAGATACTGGATCCCTTTAGAATGGCACCAGAAGCTTAGCCAATTGTTGAAGTCAGTCATTTTGTCCTTGCACTGCAGCATCATTTGGGTGATGGCAGAATGCTACTCAGGGTTAGGGTCATACCTGCCTGGGCTACAAGATCAGAGAGCTCATCCATGTCTCTTTTCATGTAGTCCAGGGAAGTACATCTCAGGTCGTTCACACCAACATGGACAATGACAGAGTCATATTTGTACTTGTTGTAGAGTGACCTGAGTGCGTGGATTATGTGGCAGATCCTGACACCCGACAGGCAGCTGACAGTAACCTTCTCCTTGTTTAGCCTGGTGATTGGGACATCAGTGTGCCTGACTATAGAGTCACCTATGACTAGTGTGTTGAGTACATTGTTTTGCCTTATTGGCTGTGGTTGAGTGGCACATTGAGTCTGCGGGCTATGTGTCATTTGGGTTGTGTTGGGGGGTGGAGATTGCTTGCATTTCTGCTTTGGAGGTCTCTGTTGCTTGAGCAGATTATTATTGAGAGCCTCCGCAAATGTTTTTGTGTTTCTATGTGTGGATTTTGGTGGTGTAGATTTAGTGAGACTATGTGATGAGCATGGTGTAGTGCAAGTGTTTATCTTCTCCTCTTGACTGTCAAGTTCTGTCTTGATTGGAGAGAGCTTTACCTCCAGTTTGGCTAGTTAAGTGCATCTCTCACAGGTTGTAGTGTTGGGTGGTAGGAGGAGAGGGTTGTCTGTGTACATGAGGCAATTTCTACATTGCCCAAGATGCCCAGATTCATCAGATAGACAGGAGAGAACACTGGGTGCTGACCCTTTGACATGCCTGAATAAAAAACTATTTTCTTCTAGATAAGTGAGGAAAGTGAGTACAAGAGCTGTTTTTCTCTAAGCAAGTGAGGAAAGTAAGTACCAAAACTGTTTTCCTCTAGGTAATGAGGAAGGTTGAGTGCTGTAGTAATTAGTAGGTTATTTAGTGCTTACAAGTTCTGAACAAGTGCGGATTACAAATAAGCAAATTCAAGTGCTAAAACTAAAAATCTGTATCTGGACTAAACTAGTTAGAGGAAAGGGGGAAACAAGTGCAAATGTGGGCTTTTAAATCAGAAAGTTGAGAGAGATGGAAAAACTGCCCAAACGTCCAATAACAACATTTTTAGGGCCAGAACCACTCCTTATGTGGTAGATAGGTTACCTAGTGTTTACCACTCCCACTGATAAGCTAGAAGGCTTCCCTCCAACACAGAAAGCTTGGGGGGCTCAGAAGCTTACATACAGTCCTGGATACAGCAAATCTGAATTTGGACTACACTAGTTACAGGAAAGGAGTTTATATATATATATATATATATATATATATATATATATATATATATATATATATATACAGAAAAGTAGCTAAAACAGCAGTCAAAACAATTCAAATGCAGTGCAAGCTAGCACACTTGAGTATGTAGCAATGTTAGACCAAACAGTTTAAAAAATGCAATTAAATTAAAAATGACTAAAAACAAGTGCAGAAGGAGTCTATTAGTTAGAATGAGGTAAAGAGCTGGGACTGGGGGGAGTGTCCCAGATCAAATCTACAGTGGGGGTGAGCAACTGCAAAAGCCTCCAAATTTAAACAACAACACAGAAATAGGGAGGGTGGATATGGGAAAGCCAACACCTTCAGCAGAGATCTGTAAACTATACAGTGAAACAAAAATAACAGTGGGCAACTCTGAAGTCAGCCAGCAATGATATAAAATTAGTCAAACAACAATTACTAGTACACAACTCTGAAGTGCAAGAAAATATACTTAGCTCTGTATATCTCCAGATAGTTTGAAGAGCACTCTGTCAGGACACAGGAAGGCTCCAGCAATGATGCCATCTACTATAAGTTCACCTGCACTCCTTTATAAATTAGACTTTGCTATTGTGCTTGTGTTACGTCCTATGTTCTGTAGTCTGTATACTTAGGAAGGAGTTAAAGTCTCACTGCAGTCAACTGGTGTGTGTGTGTGTGTGTGTGTGTGTGTGTGTGTGTGTGTGTGTGTGTGTGTGTGGGTATGTGTGTGTGTGTGCTGTTGCTTCATATTACAGAGAGCCTTTTATATCAACATGTGGGACACTGTTATTACCATATTTTCCTCACCAGACACTGCTGATGTTCTCAGCTATAACATGTCTGAAACACTCCAACTCAAACTTGAGCTGTGCAGGTGGCATAAAGTATTGTGTTCTGTAGTCTGTATACCTTAGATAGGTAGGGTTCTGTTCTCACTATAGCTGACTGTGTGTGTGTGTGTGCGTGTGTGTGTGTGTGTGTGTGTGTGTGTGTGTGTGTGTGTGTGTGTGTGTGTGTGTGTGTGTGTGTGAGCTGTTGCTTGATATTATGAAGAGCATTTTACACCAGCATGTGAAACACTGCTATCTTGTCCCCAACAGACACTGCTGATGTCACCAGCTGTATTACATTTTTGGATATGCAATATTCTCACCAGAGCAGAGTCAGAGACTGACTTGGGGCCAGGCAGAGGTTGCAGCATCCTATACAATAATGTTTACAGTGACATGGCTTTTAATCTATCTGCATACATCATAGCATGGTGTGTAGGCCCTGTGTTATCTCTCTGAGAAAGCCCTTTGGTCTCTTCAGCTGCTACATGTGTCTGGTGAGGTACATGTAAAAAAAAGCATTCTAATCTATTAGTGCTGAAATGTGGTTTGACTACAGTGCTGTCTTAGATGTCAATATGGTGGTGTGACTTAAGACATGTACAACATAGGCTTTCAATAGCAGTTTGGACACTCAGTGGTCAAAGTTCAGATTGCTTTCTAAATGTGTTTCCAGTGCTTGCATCACACGATGTCTGCATAGCAGGACTGTTGTCAGTGCTGTGGTTAACATGGAACTCCACTTTTCAGATGGACAACATTACAAGCATACATTTCTGCATTTATTTATAGATTGTGTGCCTTTGCCACCATTCAGCTGTACATGTGTTTAGCTCTACTGTTCCATGTTATCACCATTGGTGGACTCAATGATTGCACACAATGTGCAAGAATCAGGAAACTTGGTAAGCCAAATGCCATATACGTTAGCCTGAATTGTTGAGAAATATGGTTCAAACAGTGAAGGGCCAAGCACAGATCCCTGGGGTTTGCCAGTGGTGACAGCTGTACTGGTACAGATTGATTCACCAGCTGTCACATGATGTGTTCTATCAGTGAGCCAATTGTTTACTCATCAACCCATGTATGGCTTAACCCCCAGCTTGTGGGTTTTCTCAATGATACCTGCATGTGTGATTGTGCCAAAACATTAGGCCAGATCACAATAGGGAGTATGCACTGTCTTAACTTAATTGAGGCCTATCTCATGGAATCAATGTGCTGGGAGGGTGGCCTAAAAGTTAAGGTGTTTGCCTTGTAAGCACAAGGTGCAGGGTTTGAGTCTCACAAGGGATAATTGGCTAGGCCTAAAATGGCTCACAAGGGCAGTTAGCTTAGTACTAATCTATTAACCTATGAACCTGTGACAACATCATAGATCAGCTATAGCATGACCCAGTACATATACCTTCCTGATACATAGTTCTATACCCTCCACACAGCCTATGTTCCCCTGCAAGGGTCGACATCAACATGTACCCACCTGTGCTCAGGGGACAGCACCTGATGCATGCATGCATATATAGAGACATCCCAACTCTCCTTGGCTGTGAGGTAGACCAACATGTCATCATGGACCTCTTCTACATGTATACTAGTAATATTCCAGGTGTATATAACAGGCCTGTGTGAGTTATTAGTATTACATCAGGTTCATTGCATCTGATAGATGTTCTCAAAGAGGTCAACGAGGGCCTGCATGATGGCAACAATATAATCTTCTGGAACTTGAACACTTGAAGGCATTTGACAAAAAGTCACACTGTGGTATTCAATCAACTCTGTCACATGTGACCATAAACAGCTATATCAGCAAATGGTTTGACCAAAGTATGACATATGTGGCATCACAGTATGTTGAAACATGTGATGGAACATATACCTCAGGCCCAGTGATCAGGTCATTACAATAGGAGGTGTCTGCTAGGCCCTTGCCTGCCCCTTTGTTAAGTGATGAAAATCACAGATGAGATACACATGCTGTCAAAGCAGCTGCCTGAAGGACTATAGCTTGTGTGCAATCATTGACTAAAACTGTGATACTAGTATAATACACACAGTATCAACACATACCAAAGACTGCTGTCACAGCTGTGACAACACCTGCACTGATGAGAAACATGGAGGAATGTGTTTCATCAGGAAACAGACACAACACCCAAGTATAATGTGGGAATCACACCCTATAATCACACCAATAGGTATGTGACCTCTTTCCTGGGATAGAGGGTAAGTGGTACATCCATCAGCATGCAATCACATTGCTGACTACTCCCTTGATTGTAACACAAGTGCTGAGTATGTGAAGGACATGCACATCAGAGGGCATACTAACGTCATAGTTCCCAGCCTTCAACACACCAGTAACTGAGTACAATGCACCCTTCTCCATGTACCTCCCTACACACATTCCAGTGATGTGTAAGTGTACCACCTTTGTCACAGTGCACTGTCACACAGGTTATTGTCACCCCTAGGTATTCTTACTGTGGAATATACATGGCTGTCTTAGGCGCGGAACAACAATGAAGTTGTTACACCAGATGCATGTGTGCTACCTGTTCACCTTATGCACAACCTGCATACATAGGTGTTTGACAATATTAATGGCATGTATATCATTTATGACAGTGTGAATTGTGCCATTGATATATACCATGCACAGAAGGCATCTTAGCTTGTAGTCCCTATACTGTCACATAATGGTATATGTGTGCAGTGCCCCTCCTAACACCTCTTGCAGATATTACAGTACCGGAACAGTGTGCATGTTTACCCTTATAGAACGTGGATGTATCATACACGTTGTCCAGTGTGTGTGTGCAGGCTCATCTGGTATTACTCCACACCACATATGTTCTGTCAGAGGCATGGCATTAGTGGTGGTATTATTCTGATATTGCCCATGGTTGTGGTTGGTTCTTGTAATTTTTCCATGATCCTTTCCCTATAGCCACCATGCTCATACCTTTCAACTGTACAGATTCTCGCAGAATGTCCAGATTTTTGCCACATATTTTTGGTCTGTTTTTTCATAAAATTGTGTTTTTCTGGCAAGTTATTGGCAAATCATTAAAGACTAAAGTTAGAAAATAAGGAGAGGAATTTGAGTTTCAGACTTCATACCCTTCAGAAAACTCATGCTAACACAAAACCTGTTATTCTATCAACTTTTTAAGTTTGTAAGAGCAATATTTAAAAATAGTCCCTAGTTTTGGGCCTTTGTCCCACTTTCATTAATGACTATGTCCAGATTTTTTGCTTTAAAAGTTTGAGAGTTATGACCATGCTGGAGACCTCTACTGAGAGTACCCTCATAATCAGGTATGTTAGTTTGCACAGCTTACTAACATGCACCCTACCTCAATTGTATGTCAGATGCCTGATAGATGTCCTTTGCATTATTCATGTAAGGATGCTTATCTCACAGATACATCCTCTCCATTGGTATGTCACCTTGTGTATCAATTAAAAACAACACATATTCACTGTACAGTCCATACCGTGCTTGGTGTTGCTGCTACAACCATCTTCTATTGACATGTCCTCCTCTGCTGTACATGTGGGAGTTTCACCTGTACTCTTTCCCTGTTTTCATTCCTATAATTCATCTGTGTGTCCCTATTCAATACACACACTTCCCCTGAGTGATCATTTTATGTGCCAGTCCCATGTCCTGTTACAGATCATTAACACAGCTTCAGTACAGAATGGCAGGAATGGGATATCACAATACTATGCATTGTAGGTACACTGTGCTGTACTGTGTTTGGTCCATATACTTCACATTCATACCTCTCAAACATCTAGATATTCACAGGATGTTCATATGTTTTCCTTATCAAATAGGTAGCTTTCTGCCATATCACTGGGATGATCTTTGGACTGCTATGACTCAGTATTACAGACATTTGGCTGCATACCTCTCAACTGTCCTGATCTGTGCAAAATGTCCAGTCTTTGTCTCATATTTTTGATCTTTTCCTCATAACATGTTGTTTTTCCAGCAAATCATAGGCATGTCATTGCAGAGTGCATTCAGTAACTGATGATTGACATTTCAGTTTCAAACTTCATGCTCTTGAGAAAGTCAAGTTTGGACATGGAATATTGACAATCGGTCCCTATTTCTGGCCCCTATTTTCCCCATTTTTATGGCTTTGTCCACATTTCTCGCTCTAAGAGGTTGAGACTCTTACATTCTAACACATTCCTATGTGACATCTATGTCATATATGTTGTTATTGCTGGTTCTTTGTCCTCTCTAAGTTGGTCTTTGTGCAGACATGTTGCACTAACAGAATGACATTTATTTGTACAACCATACCGCTCAGCTGTATAGATTTTTCAGAATCCCCAGATTTTGCCTCATATTTTGGGTCTATTTCTCATACAGTCGTGGTTTTCTGGCAAATAACTGGTAAATTATTCAGGGTTAAAGTCGGAAAATAGTGAAAGACAGTTCAGTCTCAGACTTCATACCCTTCTGAAAAATCAAGGGAATGCAAAGCCTGTCATTCTATCAACTTTCTAAGTTTGTAAGACCAATATTTAATAAGTATATCTCTAGCATACCTCTCAACTTTCCAGATTTTCACAGAATTTCCAGATTTTTGCCTCTGATTTTTGTCCAGTTCCTCATACAATTTATGTTTTTCCTGACAGATCATTAGTATGATCTGAGGATTAAAGTCACTAAATAATGACAAGCCTTTGAGTTTCAGACTTTATGTCCTTCAGAAATTGCATGCTAACACAAATTCTGTTATTCTAGCAACTTTCTAAATGTATAAGAACAATATTTAATATGTGTCCCTATTTTGGGGCATTTGTCCCCAAATTATGTCATGCTTTGTCCAGATTTCTTGTGCCAAGAGGTTGACAGGTATGGTCCCTAGTTGTCATCCTTCCATATCTATCAACTGTCCAGATTTTTGCAGAATGTCCAGATTTTTGCCTCGTGTTTTTGGTCTGTTCCTCATAAATTTGTGTTTTCTGGAATTTTGTGGCAAATCAGTGAGGATTTAATTCCCTAAATAATGACAGACATTTGAGTTTCAGCCTTCGTATCATTCAGAAAATGTATGGTGGCACAAGACCTTTTATTCTAGCAACTTTCTAAGTTTATAAGAGCAATATTAAAAAATTGTGCCTACTTTTGAGGCTTTGTTCCCCCCATTATGTTTGTCTTTGTCCAGATATTTTGTACTAAGAAGTTGAGAGATGTGCCTTTGTCCCCACATTGTTTATGACTTTTGTCCATTTTTCTTGCTCTCGTCTGAAATGTATAGCCCTGGTGATCATTGTGGCATTTCATGCAAATCCGTGGACCATATGTGCTCTCCTTTACACAGAATTCATATCCATGTCTGTTTACATAGTTTTGCAGCCAGCAATAATGTTGCGAGCTGCAAAACCTAGCTTAGGTATGCTATGCCTCATTAATATGCACTGCATGCTGCTGTACGCTGAGCACCATCATGGTTACAGCTACAATCCGTGTAGCTTCTGCATGGAGCCTGCACAGAATTTAGTGAATCCTGAGGACAGTTACTGCAGTGTAGCTTTGTCAAGTTAGTGCATACTGAAAGTGTGGAAGACAATGATCAAAACATTAGAAAAAAAACTTTAAAATGCACATCTGAGCATCTTTAGCTCCATGACTTCTAGGGGTCTTAGGGTCCCCTGAGCACCCAGGGTTAACTCATTTTTTCCTTCACATTTATTACAAAGCAGTCTTGCCCATTTAGGATGTGCTGAAAGGATGGAGGGAAACATTGAAGAATGTTACAGTGTGGAAAAAATAAGAAAAATAGTAATCCAGAAGGTGTGGGGAGACAACCAGGATGGAATTTTGGGGGTGGTGTGGGGGAACCAGAGAGTAATGGAGTGGGTGCCATAGAGCCCATTGCCTGGGGCTCCATTTCATGTAGGAATTGTTCAATGTAAAATATGTTAAGCATTTATGTAGGCAAAATAACAAGGAAGCTTTGGTCAAGAGTGTTTAAGCATGTTTATGTTACAAAAGGAAAAAAAAAAGATAATTATGTACTGTTCTGACATTCTGCTACCTTTAAAATATCTTGTTTATTTATTTATATCCTGGATTGCGTAAATAAAAGAATACATGAGGGAGGTCCTGACATTTCATTAGTTGTGAAGGAATTTGTTTGGCACGGTGATTGAAGGCAAATTATACTTCATCCTTGGGATTCAATAATACCTACACTAAAGTGTACACTGTTCTGAATGAACAGACAACACAGACATATCTCACACCTTCTTCCTCCTAATTTTAGTTTTCTTACTGATATTTTTGCAGCTTTAAATATTGACAGGGATTCATAAAGTTTACCACAAAGTGCAGACTACATGTAAACTTAGTATAATGTTTCTGAGTGACTAGAAAGCACAAAAAATATAAGAATTTTCTTGAATACGTATTGTGTACACTTAGGGTACACTTAATGTAGGCTTTATTGTCACTGACACAATAAATATTAATTTTTTTTTACAGACAGCATTTAAGTTGTAACGCCATACTGACATATGTTTTAATAGGCTGTTTGTGCATCTAGCATTCATTTTAGTATTTTTAAATGATTGACAATGCATTGTTTTGTCTGAAGAAGTATAGAAGTATATCACTGAATAAAGAGGAAAGTGATTATTTTAAATAAAAAATCTTGACCATTTATTTCCTGTGTTTCTGTTTTATTCGAAGGATAATTATAGTACATAGGTGGTAGTGAAGTGCTTTTTTTTCATACTGTTTTTCGTAAAAATTAACCTTGATTCAAAATTAACAAAAAGTACATGAATAAAATAACGGATGTCAGATATTGCATAATATATACAGACTAGTCTAATTTTTATCACATTTTTAAAATATGTTTTCTTATTTTAGAAAATGCATTTTAATACAAAAAAGTGTGTACTATTACTTTTCTGAGAGTGCAGGACTAATTTAAATGCTGCCTACTTTAAGGTCTTTTACCCAATTTTTTTGTACTTGAAGGATCATATACATAGGTCATATAGGTTTTGATAGAACAGCTTCCTTTGTGCATAGGTATGTTCTTGTGTTGAGAGGAGAACAACTTTTCAATGAGATGTAATTAGAGGTAAAGGAGTAATATCTTAAATGTATACGTTAGTTTGGGTGGAACACTCCTTCTGTAATTGCACTATGACCTCAGAGAGGGAATGGCTAAGTCTGGGTAATAGGGAAAGCATACCTCTATGTATAGCCTGGCTATTGACTGTTGGGGAATTCTGACTCAGAGGTTGTTGTGTGTGTGTGTGTGTGTGTGTGTGTGTATGTGTGTGTGTGTGTGTGTGTGTGTGTGTGTGTGTGTGTGTGTGTGAGTTTATTAGCAGGCCATCTAACATGAGTGTAGCAAATGCAAGCAATTAAAAATATATATAAAAAAACAGTCCCTGATTCAGAAAATTTTCCAGTGGGTTTTTGGAGCTTTATGTAAGTGTAAAACATAAAACACAAAATGCACTGAGAATGAGTACACATGGATTGTAGATACCTTGCATACGTTGCCAACTATTTAAAAAAACAGTATATAGTGAGTTGATGGAATGGATTGGGAAATACTGTCTACTCTGCAAAGCAAGGCAGAGCATCTAGAAAAGCTTTAGCACATTAACTGTTATGCACTACATTGAATATACTATCTATAACAATATCTAAAAGAAACACTTAAAAAGCAAATATACATTGACATGGTGACCTAATCTGAACCTGTTAATTGTGCCCTCAACGTAAAATTGAAACAATAGTCTTTAGAGGAGGCACAGCTTAATGGATAAAAAGTTATGTTTCAGACAGGAATTGTAGAGTGGTTATAGGTATGGAGTAGCTCTGACAAAGACGTCTTCAGGTGTAATGTTAGAAACAAAAATATGCAAGTGTGAGAGTTAACGTACTTCAGTATCTTTCTAAATTTTCTGAATGTTACTGCTTCAGACATGGAATAAACAGCTGTTTGATGATGAACTTGTTTGACTTCACTGCAAACTGTGTCCATGATACTCATTTTAATGTGAAAACAAGTTCTTATCCCAGTTTCACAGCAATGTATATTTTGTGTGAACCCATGTTATAACTAAATTTGACCATTACTAATACTGATCTCTAATAATGTCTTCTTTATGGAGTCCTCTAGGACAATGAGCCATTTTGTGACATTTTCATACAGCAAATGTTGTACCTTAACATCATGTGGGGGTTGAGAAAGATCTTCAGAGTATCCCACCTAGCTAGTTAAGTAACTTAATTAATTAATTAATTAATTAATTAATTAATTAATTAATAAAGTAGCTTCAATAATGCTTTCAGTAACAGTATATACTATTAATAAGGAAACATATTTCATTATATTTACAATACATTTAATTTTCATTTATGTTAGGTTGCATGAGGCTAGTGCATTAAACAATTCTTTTTGTTTGCATGTATTGCAGCTTTGAAAAGCTTCAGTTTGTGGTAGCTTCTTATGGCTTCTTAAATGATTTATTGCCTTCCCATGGTCATACACTTCATTTTTACATCATGGTTTTACTTTTAATTGCTGGCGCCTGTATTTCTCCACAATATATGTGCATGTAGGGGTGTTCAGTTATTTACATTGTGTTAGAGTAGCCTGGACTGCAAATGCTATTATACGGAGATATGACAGTTTGCCCTGAAGAAGCATAACTGACTGGGCATGACCTCCAGCATTGGTGTATGACTCCTCAGTCATTATTTAAGCTACATTACTTTTCTGTTTTTTTGTGTAGATTTTAGTTTGAGGTTAATGGCATTAATTTTAAGAAGGCAATACTTTAATTTACCATGTGTTCTTGTTCTGAATATTCCAACTTAATGTTATTGTATGATTTACTCATGGGTGTAACATTCATATTATAGCAAATGTATTCACTGCATTCTGTAATACAAAGTACTTCTGCATTTGTTTGTGTGTGTGTGTGTGTGTGTGTGTGTGTGTGTGTGTGTGTGTGTGTGTGTGTGTGTGTATGCTTAAACACTGTATTCTCATGCACTTTGACATGTGTAAATGTGTACACATGCAGATAGATGGAAACATACAGAGAGAGACAGAGATAAATACAACAAAAATCATGCAGTTAGCAAGCTAGATAACTATAAACAGAGAGTTTGCTGCAGGAATAGCAATAATCAATTTTACACAGAGAAAGATGGCGCAGTAATTACTTAATATATATATATATATATATATATATATATATATATATATATATATATATATATATATATATAAAACAAACAATGCCTCCTCACACACACAAACATAAATAGGTAGATAGATAGATAGATAGATAGATAGATAGATAGAGAGATAGATAGATATAGTGTTGCATACAAAAGAGAACTGTTTGAAGTTCTTGTCTCATTTGTTTGACTAGTCCAGTGGGAAGCTATGATAAAATAATTTTTAATCTTTCAATATAGTCTTTTCTGTGTTGGACTGCCTACCCATGTGTGATGTATATGCCTTTAACAGAGTTTAAATAAATGACATCTGAATTTGCCAAGTGCATTTTGTGCATGATCTGCTGAAAACAAGTCAACTACATTGTAGATGAATTATAGCAGACTAGTACAGATTTTTTTTTTTCACTTGCTGGACTTCCTAGTATTTAGATGGATAAAATTGCATGCAATCTCATTTGAACTTGGTGAGTAACCAGACTGTAGTTCACACTGACATCATTGTTTTAGGCCAGATGCAGAGCTACCACCATGACATAATGACAGATACAGGCACAAATCATTTCCTGCTCCATGCTGGGTTCTGCCGTAAACCTGCTGAGCATCCAACCCAGTAAGATAACCACAGCTTCCTGGTTCTGTATTTATTATTAATTATGGCTTAATGCTACAGTTTACTTGTATATTATCAAACACCAGACTCCAAGTAACTGGCCTGTGTTAGTAAGCACTCTTTCAAATGCACAGCACATGCCTTGCGGCTCAGTCTGACGTTTTTCTGTCTTCCAAAAGCAATTTAAAACTAGAGCCATAAAGCAGCTGGGAAATGTGTTTGAATTTTTGTTAATGTCACCGTAATGACAAAGCAAGGCTGTGAATCAGAGTGAAGACAGAATTTAAGACAAAATTAACAAAACGAGCAGTGAAATATGCTTAGTGTGGCACACAGGGATGCAAGCATGTAGCAGAATCGCCACCTGATGAACAAATCTAAAACTGCAAATTATTTTTCCTATCTTAATAGATGTGCAGATCATTGCAAAAGAATAATAAAAAGAACATTTCAAACATTTTTAATTTTGTTTTTCTGTTATCAAGGGAATCTTTTTGCATATTACCAACAATTCATTCAAGGACCTTCCAAAGTATAATGTTGTTAAAAAGCAGGAAACCAGTCACAGATTATCCCATATTATTACTTAATTAACCCTGTATCCTCAAAAATGATTGGAATTACCTTTACATTTCTCAGTTATTTTAATTGTATAAAAAGGGATAAGCACAACTTTTACTAGGCAGGGACTGCCTGGAATTGAAGTTAGACTCTTCTAAGTTGTTTTAGGAATAAATATTGTAAAAGGCCACCTTATAATATAATTTTACCATCACTGAAACATGTTGATCTTAACCCTTTGTTTAACAGATGTAACTCAGAGGTAGAAACTGTGCCTTACAATATGTGCCAAACTGGAATACAAATATTTCACCATGAATAAGAGTAATCTTATAATAATGCTGAATGCAAGACAAATGACAAGTAAGCCATTCAGCTAGCAAAAAGTTGCCTAGGTTTCTTAGCATGTAATAAAGAAAATGGTGATGGATATGGAATGATAAAAAACAACAGGGCAGCCACGGTGGTGCAGCGGTTAGCATTGCTGCCTCACAGCAAGAGATTCTCTGGTTTGATTCTCAGCTGGGGTGCCTTCTGTGCGGAGTCTGCATGTCCTCCCTGTGGTCACGT